>NW_024883604.1:0-61723 GCF_019059575.1 Amphibalanus amphitrite
CAGGAGAGTGTCTGTGCAAATTTTGAAGAAAATCGTAGGGGCCGCCCATTGGGCCCCAAATTTCAATTGGGTCCCGTGGGCCCCAGGTGGGCCCCATCGAAAAATGTTACTTGGGTTTTTGTTTGGGAAATTACGCTCTTTCAAATGATGTGCATATTGCCGGGGTTGATCGCGAAATTAGGGGCAATACTTAGAAAGGCCTCTTTGGGGCCCTCTTTGGGCCCCTTCCTTTGATTCCCCGGTAGGTTTCTTCAGCCAGATTGAAGAGGGGGCCAGGAGAGTGTCTGTGCAAATTTGAAGAAAATCGTAGGGCCGCCCCATTGGGCCCCAAATTTCAATTGGGTCCCGTGGGCCCAGGTGGGCCCCATCGAAAAATGTTACTTGGGTTTTTTGTTGGGAAATTAAGCTCTTTCCAATGAAGTGCATATTGCGGGGTGATCGCGAAATTAGGGGCAATACTTAGAAAGGGCCTCTTTGGGGCCCTTTGGGCCCTTCCTTTGGATTCCCCGGTAGGTTTCTTCAGCCAGATTGAAGAGGGGGCCCAGGAGAGTGTCTGTGCATATTTTGAAGAAAATCGTAGGGGCCGCCCAATTGGGCCCCAAATTTCAATTGGGTCCCGTGGGCCCCAGGTGGGCCCCAGGTGGGCCCCATCGAAAAATGTTACTTGGGTTTTTTGTTTTGGAAATTACGCTCTTTCCAATGATGTGCATATTGCCGGGGTTGATCGCGAAATTAGGGGCAATACTTAGAAAGGGCCTCTTTGGGGCCCTCTTTGGGCCCCTTCCTTTGGATTCCCCGGTAGGTTTCTTCAGCCAGATTGAAGAGGGGGCCCAGGAGAGTGTCTGTGCAAATTTTGAAGAAAATCGTAGGGGCCGCCCCATTGGGCCCCAAATTTCAATTGGGTCCCGTGGGCCCCAGGTGGGCCCCATCGAAAAATGTTACTTGGGTTTTTTGTTTGGGAAATTACGCTCTTTCCAATGATGTGCATATTGCCGGGGTTGATCGCGAAATTAGGGGCAATACTTAGAAAGGGCCTCTTTGGGGCCCTCTTTGGGCCCCTTCCTTTGGATTCCCCGGTAGGTTTCTTCAGCCAGATTGAAGAGGGGGCCCAGGAGAGTGTCTGTGCAAATTTTGAAGAAAATCGTAGGGGCCGCCCCATTGGGCCCCAAATTTCAATTGGGTCCCGTGGGCCCCAGGTGGGCCCCATCGAAAAATGTTACTTGGGTTTTTTGTTTGGGAAATTACGCTCTTTCCAATGATGTGCATATTGCCGGGGTTGATCGCGAAATTAGGGGCAATACTTAGAAAGGGCCTCTTTGGGGCCCTCTTTGGGCCCCTTCCTTTGGATTCCCCGGTAGGTTTCTTCAGCCAGATTGAAGAGGGGGCCCAGGAGAGTGTCTGTGCAAATTTTGAAGAAAATCGTAGGGGCCGCCCCATTGGGCCCCAAATTTCAATTGGGTCCCGTGGGCCCCAGGTGGGCCCCATCGAAAAATGTTACTTGGGTTTTTTGTTTGGGAAATTACGCTCTTTCTAATGATGTGCATATTGCCGGGGTTGATCGCGAACTTAGGGGCAATACTTAGAAAGGGCCTCTTTGGGGCCCTCTCTGGGCCCCTTCCTTTGGATTCCCCGGTAGGTTTCTTCAGCCAGATTGAAGAGGGGGCCCAGGAGAGTGTCTGTGCAAATTTTGAAGAAAATCGTAGGGGCCGCCCCATTGGGCCCCAAATTTCAATTGGGTCCCGTGGGCCCCAGGTGGGCCCCATCGAAAAATGTTACTTGGGTTTTTTGTTTGGGAAATTACGCTCTTTCCAATGATGTGCATATTGCCGGGGTTGGTCGCGAAATTAGGGGCAATACTAAGAAAGGGCCTCTTTGGGGCCCTCTTTGGGCCCCTTCCTTTGGATTCCCCGGTAGGTTTCTTCAGCCAGATTGAAGAGGGGGCCCAGGAGAGTGTCTGTGCAAATTTTGAAGAAAATCGTAGGGGCCGCCCCATTGGGCCCCAAATTCCAATTGGGTCCCGTGGGCCCCAGGTGGGCCCCATCGAAAAATGTTACTTGGGTTTTTTGTTTGGGAAATTACGCTCTTTCCAATGATGTGCATATTGCCGGGGTTGGTCGCGAAATTAGGGGCAATACTTAGAAAGGGCCTCTTTGGGGCCCTCTTTGGGCCCCTTCCTTTGGATTCCCCGGTAGGTTTCTTCAGCCAGATTGAAGAGGGGGACCCAGGAGAGTGTCTGTGCAAATTTTGAAGAAAATCGTAGGGCCGCCCCATTGGGCCCCAAATTTCAATTGGGTCCCGTGGGCCCCAGGTGGGCCCCATCGAAAAATGTTACTTGGGTTTTTTGTTTGGGAAATTACGCTTTTTCCAATGATGTGCATATTGCCGGGGTTGATCGCGAAATTAGGGGCAATACTTAGAAAGGGCCTCTTTGGGGCCCTCTTTGGGCCCCTTCCTTTGGATTCCCCGGTAGGTTTCTTCAGCCAGATTGAAGAGGGGGCCCAGGAGAGTGTCTGTGCAAATTTTGAAGAAAATCGTAGGGGCCGCCCCATTGGGCCCCAAATTTCAATTGGGTCCCGTGGGCCCCAGGTGGGCCCCATCGAAAAATGTTACTTGGGTTTTTTGTTTGGGAAATTACGTTCTTTCCAATGATGTGCATATTGCCGGGGTTGGTCGCGAAATTAGGGGCAATACTTAGAAAGGGCCTCTTTGGGGCCCTCTTTGGGCCCCTTCCTTTGGATTCCCCGGTAGGTTTCTTCAGCCAGATTGAAGAGGGGGCCCAGGAGAGTGTCTGTGCAAATTTTGAAGAAAATCGTAGGGGCCGCCCCATTTGGCCCCAAATTTCAATTGGGTCCCGTGGGCCCCAGGTGGGCCCCATCGAAAAATGTTACTTGGGTTTTTTGTTTGGGAAATTACGCTCTTTCCAATGATGTGCATATTGCCGGGGTTGGTCGCGAAATTAGGGGCAATACTTAGAAAGGGCCTCTTTGGGGCCCTCTTTGGGCCCCTTCCTTTGGATTCCCCGGTAGGTTTCTTCAGCCAGATTGAAGAGGGGGCCCAGGAGAGTGTCTGTGCAAATTTTGAAGAAAATCGTAGGGGCCGCCCCATTGGGCCCCAAATTTCAATTGGGTCCCGTGGGCCCCAGGTGGGCCCCATCGAAAAATGTTACTTGGGTTTTTTGTTTGGGAAATTACGCTCTTTCCAATGATGTGCATATTGCCGGGGTTGATCGCGAAATTAGGGGCAATACTTAGAAAGGGCCTCTTTGGGGCCCTCTTTGGGCCCCTTCCTTTGGATTCCCCGGTAGGTTTCTTCAGCCAGATTGAAGAGGGGGCCCAGGAGAGTGTCTGTGCAAATTTTGAAGAAAATCGTAGGGGCCGCCCCATTGGGCCCCAAATTTCAATTGGGTCCCGTGGGCCCCAGGTGGGCCCCATCGAAAAATGTTACTTGGGTTTTTTGTTTGGGAAATTACGCTCTTTCCAATGATGTGCATATTGCCGGGGTTGGTCGCGAAATTAGGGGCAATACTTAGAAAGGGCCTCTTTGGGGCCCTCTTTGGGCCCCTTCCTTTGGATTCCCCGGTAGGTTTCTTCAGCCAGATTGAAGAGGGGGCCCAGGAGAGTGTCTGTGCAAATTTTGAAGAAAATCGTAGGGGCCGCCCCATTGGGCCCCAAATTTCAATTGGGTCCCGTGGGCCCCAGGTGGGCCCCATCGAAAAATGTTACTTGGGTTTTTTGTTTGGTGAATTACGCTCTTTCCAATGATGTGCATATTGCCGGGGTTGGTCGCGAAATTAGGGGCAATACTTAGAAAGGGCCTCTTTGGGGCCCTTTGGGCCCCTTCCTTTGGATTCCCCGGTAGGTTTCTTCAGCCAGATTGAAGAGGGGGCCCAGGAGAGTGTCTGTGCAAATTTTGAAGAAAATCGTAGGGGCCGCCCCATTGGGCCCCAAATTTCAATTGGGTCCCGTGGGCCCCAGGTGGGCCCCATCGAAAAATGTTACTTGGGTTTTTTGTTTGGGAAATTACGCTCTTTCCAATGATGTGCATATTGCCGGGGTTGGTCGCGAAATTAGGGGCAATACTTAGAAAGGGCCTCTTTGGGGCCCTCTTTAGGCCCCTTCCTTTGGATTCCCCGGTAGGTTTCTTCAGCCAGATTGAAGAGGGGGCCCAGGAGAGTGTCTGTGCAAATTTTGAAGAAAATCGTAGGGGCCGCCCCATTGGGCCCCAAATTTCAATTGGGTCCCGTGGGCCCCAGGTGGTTCCCATCGAAAAATCTTACTTGGGTTTTTTGTTTGGGAAATTACGCTCTTTCCAATGATGTGCATATTGCCGGGGTTGATCGCGAAATTAGGGGCAATACTTAGAAAGGGCCTCTTTGGGGCCCTCTTTGGGCCCCTTCCTTTGGATTCCCCGGTAGGTTTCTTCAGCCAGATTGAAGAGGGGGCCCAGGAGAGTGTCTGTGCAAATTTTGAAGAAAATCGTAGGGGCCGCCCCATTGGGCCCCAAATTTCAATTGGGTCCCGTGGGCCCCAGGTGGGCCCCATCGAAAAATGTTACTTGGGTTTTTTGTTTGGGAAATAACGCTCTTTCCAATGATGTGCATATTGCTGGATTTTGTCGATGTTATAGGCCTGAAATTGTTGAAAACGTTTATTTATGCCCCGAGGGCATACTCCCGGGCCCATATATTTGAAGCTGTTTTGTTCGGTTCAGGGGGGCGCTAGCCCCCTAAATTTGGTACCGTTGCACGTAAAATTTTGTCCTCTTTCGAATGACGTGCATTTTTAGCTGTTTTGACGGCTAGAAGTATGGTTTTCAAAGTTCGTCGATTGTGCCCTGAGGGCATACTGTTTTTTGGGATTTGTGGCCCCCCTGATGGATTCCCCGCATTTTGGCACTAGGATTTTCGATAGAGGACACCATTCTGCACCTCTCCACCAAAATTCAGCGAAATCGTAGGGGCCGTCGATCCCTGCTGAATCCCTGCTGAACCCCTGCTGAATCCCTGCTAACTTCCGTTACATGGTTAGGTTGTAGGTTTGTAGGTTTTAGGTTGTAGGTAGGTAGGTTTGTAGGTTAGGTTAGGTTAGGGTAGGTTTGTAGGTTTTAGGTTGGTAGGTTATAGGTAAGTAGGTAAGGTTAGGTTAGGTCAGGTTTGATTATGTTGTTTTCTTTTATTTGCGAGACATATGAGTATCATTTTTGGATTCAGGATGTCAAATAATGTAAAAATATGAAAAATTTATCAATGAAATCTTCTTAGGACTTAAACTTGACATTTACTGGGAAAACCACCCCCACCCTGAAATTTCCAAAATCGGGAAAAATGGGTACCCCTAATCACCATTCACACATCTGACAACGAAATGCAAATTTTGTTTTCTCCATTCCAATTTCCAGCCCAATGCATATCAATTTTTTTCACTCAGCACTCGGCAGTCACCAATAAGCATTGGCATGCTACCTTATGAAGCAATGAAGCACGGGATGTATTACTCCCACTACTCTGACAGAACAAAAAAAAAACATTACCTTCCTTCCACAAACAACAATTTTTAATCAATCATAAATTAAAAATAATTCTTCCTATGTATTCCAGCATATTTACGTCTGGACAACGAGTTGCGGGGAAAAGTTCTGAGTTTGTTGCAGTTTTAGGAGCCGGTGATTAGGCAGGATTTTTGGGTTACTTTTTCGTTCCGATTCATGTATTTCATAGTGTTTGGCTTTTGAATATTTTAGTTCTTTCAGATAAATATTACTTGCCTTACAACTTTTGTAAAAACGTTTCATTTTTTTATAAGCCGACCTTCAGAGTCTTAAAAATACATCAGCACTACAGTCATTGTAAACAAACAAATGGAGCATGGGAGCACACCACTTGGCTCTGTTCCAAGGCGCTTTTTAAGTTTATCTGGTGGTTTCCGTACTCTTGTACGTCGTTTTGTTGGATGTTTTGAATCCCTTAAGATTGACTTATATCATATTTAAGAAGCATGTGACTGAAAACAATCCGAAGTATCCAGGAGGCTGACAGAGTGAGAGGTCCTGACTCCTGAGCAATATCAATATCAAGTTGAACTTGAAGTTATGAAATTTTGGTTGATAACCGCAAGTTGATCGGGCTCATATATCAGCAAGAAAAAGTAAAATTAAAAGAGCTTATTGGCCTGAAAACAAGCTATACTATTGCAGATCTTTGAGCAATACTGAAGAGCGCACTGAGCAGGATCATGCCAGAAAATGTTGACTGATGAGCACATATTGATGTATTGGTATGGATATTGAATGACAACTTGCAACAGCAAGATAAATTAGTGCTAACTATCAAGTTAAAAATCTAGAATGAATGGACTTTGGCAGCTTTACTATGCTTAGATGCTATGCAGATTGTAATGTGCATCACCAGCATCAGGTACTCAGTGTCTGGCAAATGAAACATGCGATCATTCCATTGCTACTGGAGGAGAAAGCTTGGATCACTAAATCCACTTTATGTTGATTTTGATGTTAATCATTACTGTATTTCTTGAAAAAAGGATTGTTATAAAATTGTCAATGTGACAATCCATGCAACAATGTGATCATATAATGTGTTCATAGTAATTCGTGATAGTGATTGTTGGTCCAATATACAATGGCAAAGCTCTCAGTCTCAGCGTTTCTTCCTGTGGATGGCCAGCAGTGACTCAGAGCTTAGAAGTATTAGTTTTCTTCACAAGGCTGGGATAAAAAGTACTGAGGATAATCTTCCACCAAGGAACTCTACTTTGACATGTTATGAGATGTAGGCACAAGTAGGTAGGTGCTTAGTTCCTATAGTCAGCAGTTGTGTAGGTTTAGTCGGGTTAGCTTAGATTAGGTTATGCTAGTTTTTTAATTTGCCAAGTGTCCATAAAAATGTGACCTGAGCAATGAGCATACCTGAATAACTTGACAGCTGACCTAACCTCAATCATCACACATATTTGCAGCCTACCCAAGACCTGCATAGCAGTAGCACCCAGTTATAGGTAGGTACTCACCCTAACTCAATCTTACCTGCTAACCTGCTACTTGCCAATAGTTAGCTCACCTTGCCAAGCTGCATCCAGGGAAACAGTCAACTGAGGAACTGGCTCATTGGGTGGCTGGTGTGAGTCTGTGCATTTAGAGTGTTTCTTCTCTGAAGCTGCTCTGCACTGCTTTATGTCATGTTAGATGCTTAGAAAATGTGGGAAATGATTACTAAGCTACTTTAGTGCTTTGCTAATGCTCGAGCCATGAACAAGTACAGATCCTGCTGCCTGCACTTGCAGGGTACAGCTAAGAGTTAGGTGCTAGGTGAGTATGTTATGTGAATGTGCTGTTCCCTGTTTGACCATAGTAAGTATACAAACAAGTACAGGGTCACAGTTATATTCAATCTCCACATAATAAACATACAACAAAAATGGCCATATAGCCTCACCACTCTGAACACACCACAAAGAACTTAAGCCTTTGCAGGCACAAAAATGCTTTGATTTACAGGACAGGTATACAATATATCCTCCGTCCTTGAAGATCTTGCTGCCAAGTTGAGGTACTCGATGACTGACCTTCAGGATTGATCAACTTTTCTTCTTAGCTACTGCTTATATACGAGATAGACCAAATGCTTGTTTGTAAACTGCCTTGAAAATTTAATGATCCACCTTCAATTCTGACATGAAGCCTGAAGGCACAAATAAAATACGAGTAGTTCCCTCTCCTTTTGGAATACACAAAGCAAAATATTTAATACCTTCTAGTGGATGGAAAGAGCAATTACAAGGCCCTATGAGCAATTAGCATAGCTTCCCTCAAGTAACTTCTGGCACTGATGAATTACACTGACGCTTATTCGCTTCATATTTTGTAACAAACGCGCTAAAACTGCAATATAACAGCACTATATGCTTCTGGACAAAATGCAAAAGTAGTTAAAACTTAGCCCTGGTGGCATTCATTCTTGGTGGAAACGTAATTACAAAATATTTTGTAGTAACTATTAAATTCCGGCCGAAAACAGTGCACGAAACAGAATCAGAATCAGAATCAGAAACAGAATCATCCCAATGACGGTCCAATCTTGCGGTCCTGAAATCGCCACTATTTCCGGCCTCTCCAACGCAACTCGTTGTCCAGACGTAAATATGCTGTATTCCAGCGCCACACACCGTCGAAAGTCTATTTGGCGCAGAAAGGCCGAATAGGTCTCAAGGTCATTTATGTTGATACCACGTCTGTCAAATTGATATCAGTCAGAAATTCATGATGGCTATCAAGTGACAAAAAAAAGGAACTTTAGGTAAAAGTAACCTCAAACAAATCTACATCAAAATGCTGGCTGGGTTACAATCGAATTTCAATCGTTAGGCCATAGATTTCGAAGTTGCAAACCAACAAAATAAGTATTAAGTAATACAGATCACGTGTCCACGCGTTGTGTAACATGTGGGCCCTGTTTCACCGGTGATAGCAGCAAGCTGGGCCCTGTTTCACCGGTGATAGCAGCAAGCTGCTATCACTTTTCGCGAGCTGACGTCATGTCGTGACGCCATACTGTTGACGTAATGGGTAGTTACGGCGCACGATTGCCGCGACCTTGGTGGCGGCATTAAGTGACGTATTAGCCTAAAAGTAAGAGTTAACGCAGTCATGATAGTATATATATTTTTGATATATATTTTTCCAATATGATGTATTTAAAAGAAGTTGGGTTTAGGAAAAATTTGGACATTAACTTCGAACATTTAGCTGATGACGTAAAACAATATTGCGGCAATCGTGCGCCAGAATTGCCCCTTACGTCAGCAGTATGACGTCATCACATTACGTCAGCTCGCGCAATTTGATAGTGGCGTGCTGCTATCACCGGTGAAACAGGGCCCTGATATCACGTTTCGCGAGCTGACGTCATGTCGTGACGCCATACTGTTGTCGTAATGGGTAGTTCCGGCGCACGATTGCCGCGACCTTGGCGGCGGCATTAAGTGACGTATGAGCCTAAAAGTAAGAGTTTACGCAGTCATGATAGTATATATATTTTTTATATATATTTTTTCAATATGATGTATTTAAAAGAAGTTGGGTTTAGGAAAAATTTTGACATTAACTTCGAACATTTAGCTGATGACGTAAAACAATATTGCGGCAATCGTGCGCCAGAATTGCCCCTTACGTCAGCAGTATGACGTCATCACATTACGTCAGCTCGCGCAATTTGATAGTAGCTTGCTGCTATCACCGGTGAAACAGGGCCGTGGTATAATAACAAATGACAGAAGAAAAAAAAACGGAGACCAATCCGTCCTCGTGTAGAGCACAGCTATATTGCACTACTCAAATCATTGGGCACGTCATGCTCTCCCCGGCTGCCGAATGACGCCATTGGCACAAAGATCGAGTACAGTTCGTAGCTTCCGACCGAGTCAGACTCTACATCTAACGGGAATATTATGGAGGCATCCCGCATCGAAAGAAAAGTCCTGCATCTCATTCGCCTGTCGGGTATCATACCAACACGTAACACACTATGAATATGTCACTCGTCCAAGTGCCTGAGCAACAACAGCAGCTGCACCGGGCTTTACCCAAGCGCCTAAAATAGCGCCGGGTACATCGGCACAGGCTGCACAATACACGGACTACACTGATCACGCGTGACTAGCGTTCGTCACCGGTCCACCAGTGACGTCACGGTCCACTGCGGCCGAACTCCAGTGACGTCACCGCCGCATGCTGCGGAACATCTTGGTCAGTTTTCTGGCGCTGTAGCGGACCGACTTGATCAGCCCGGCGGTGAAGATCCCCTTGATGCTCTGAGAGATGTTCCTCATGCGAGTGATGTCGCCCAGACCTGAAAAACGATCGTATTGGGTGATGCCTCGGGCGGAGATGGGAAGTGTAGGCGATCATTGAGATCGACCACAAAATGTAAAACCCCAAACATAATCTAAATGCTTAATTGAGCATAAGCATAAGTAACACAGGTGATAGAAAATCGAACTCTCATAGGAGGAGGTTGCAGTATTGGAGAAAGCTCGTCAAATTAGCAGGTCAAATCACTGTTACCAAATGCCCTTGCTCCTGTCGACTCCACGACACGCGTCATCTACATAAACAGCCAGCGGACACCCCGACGCCCTACCCCTGTCCACTCCACCCGGTCAGCGGCGCCCACCGGACCCGCACCTCCTACGATGACGCCGTTGGAGTAGATGTCGCAGGCGGCTCCCCGAAGGACGTCCTCCACGTCCCGGTGGCGGCCGTCACGGTTCCAGCGGCGCGTCACACATGTCTGCTGGGCGGCAGGTGAATGGGGGGGGGGGGGTGAGGGGAGGTGGCAGCCATTAGGCGACATGACTACTGCCCACAATTCTTATCCTTATATCAAGAAAAAAATCGTATCTCAGAGCGGAAATTGGCGATCGTGACCGACCACATCTCCACTGTCTCGCAACATATTTAAGTCGTAGATTTCATAACACAAACGTAGCTCATATCATTGCACCTACGAGTCCTTTCGCGTCCACCACTCCCCATTTTACCTCCTTCAGCGCCCCTCCTCCCCCACGTATCCCTCACCTGCAGTTCTCGCGGCAGCATCGAGAGGTGGTAGAAGCGCGCCGCTGGGGACACGTCCTGCCGTCCCGAGCCGTTCGTCACCTCCATAAACTCAGAGAGCGACTCGCGCGCCGGCGCGTACAGCTCCGAAAACTCCTGCAGCTGGCCGTCCACGATGTTGGATACCTTGTTCTTGTCCTCGCCCACCCACATTCGGAAGTCGCCTGCAGCGGCCGGGAGAAAGAAATGTGTAAAAAGAATAGTATCATTGGGGCATTCCACGTCAAATCGAACAAAAATCGGCTGTTTTGCACCTTACCATCAGCGATTTCATTATAAATTTGTGAGCGAGTTCCTGTGTCGCCCCGGACATTACATTGATGTTTTTTTGCACATTCTGACCACAGGTCTTCTAAATATAGGGCATCAAATTTTTACAAAATGTTGCATCTTTATATTTTTGAACGACCATAACTTTGGTTGTACTTGTTTGATTTGAATGAAATAAACCTTACTGTTTAGGTAATTTCTTAAGCATTTGTTTAGAATTGCATCGACTTAAATATATGACCTTGAAATTTACTTAACTCTGTTCTTAAGCACAAAAATTGAAATAGCAAAAAACACGCCACCTTCGATTTGGCTCATTTTCATGTATTTTATTGCCTACCATATTCTTAACAACCTGTGAAAAAATTAGAGTGGGCCATTCATAAGTTTTGAAGAAAATGGCACATATGCAAACGTATGTTAGCACGCGCAGTGGAGGGGGAAGAGTGAATTTCGCCCCACCCCTCCTGTTTTTCGCCAATATCTCATAATATTGATGCGAAATTACTCATGGCTACCTGTCCAGAATTGAATTGCACATCTCAACGTGCAAGCAATAAGAAAATCGGTTCACAACTGTTCTAGTAATAGCGGTGTAAAGTGAACATCCTGTCGCCGCGGCGACGCGGCGACTCGGCAGCCGGCGCCGACCGCTACGCGCCGCCTGAATTGTAGACTGTGCCGGGACGGAACGGAACGGTTCCGTCTTTACATCGCGCTCCTTACCGCTGATTACGTTCGATTCGCGTCAAATTTTGTGAGAAGACTAAGAAATGTACAGGCAATCTTATGGTGAAAGAATTCTGAAAATAGGTTGGTAAACAATTGAAATATGAACGTGTAAACACAAAATTGTGACTGCTGCGTTTCCCGCGTCGGCCGATCCCGCCTCAGCCGGCGACATGTTACTCTTAGCAGGACTCTAACTGCCATATTTATTATCGGATTAACTAGAAATTCCACATACATACTCAAAAATGTATGTTCTTTCGTATAGTGAAGATCAAAAGACGTGAAGATATCGTTGCGTGATAATGTTTTCGTTGAATTTATTTCATGATGCATTTCCACACGGCTCAAAATTCACCGCAAAATACCGTTTGCCTGAGACACTTTTACAGTGGAACGTGAATGCTTGACTACGATGACTATGCATTTCCATTCTCGCAGAGTTTGGGATATCACTAATCAGCAATCATTCATTTCAGAAAGTGTACACAAGCAAGCGTGTCTTGACTCTGTCTTTCAAGGTCACGCGCGGTTGCGTGATGTTGATGCATGAAAACGGCGTTTGCCGCGAAAGTTATGAATGGCCCACTCCAATTTCTTCACAGATGGTTAGGAACATTGTGACGGACATAATATGTAAAAATTACTCAAATCGAAGGTGGCGTGTTTTTTGCTATTTAAATTTTTCTGTTTTAATTCAAGGTCAAATGCATTTCAAGGTCACTTCAATTTAATTTTATAATTAAAAATCAAAGCCTTATCAATTGCCTACAAGACCCTGTTAATATCATTTTGATACCAGAAAAGGAACCAGAGTTATAAGCATTTAAAAAAATGATGTGTGGCATTTTTGGCTATATTCGATGACCTATATCTCGGCGATACGTTATCAAATTTCGAAAATATTACACGTAACTCAGTTTTGAACCATGCCCAGTCTGCCTACAAATTTTCAGAAAAATCGAAGGGGATGACGGATTTCGGTGTTTGATTTGACGTGGAATGCCCCATTATCATCCTATTGAATCGTGTGTTGTCACCCGGACTAGAAATACACACCGTACCTAACGGTGACAGAACATAATTATCTCTAGACATAATGAAATCTATATTCAAAGCTTCTCGAAGTGACCATTTGCATTTTGACCAACCACCAGCGTTTGCGTCAACCTTGCAAAAAGAAGGTAGCAATTAGTGTAACATCTATTTGTATGTAGGCATTCCAAGGATATAATAATGTACGATTCGCTCGGTTACCAATGTAGCCAATGTAGGAGAGCGCAATGATCCGTTTACGCAGCTCGTTTACCTATGTAGGAGAGCGCGGTGATCTTGGTGTAGACTCGGTTACCCACCTATGTAGGAGAGCGCGGTGATCTTGTTGTAGACTCGGTTACCCACCTATGTAGGAGAGTGAGGCGATCTTGGTGTAGAGCTCCCGCTCGCTGAAGTGGCTGGGCAGCAGCAGCAGCGCCGTGTGTAGAGCCGACTGCAGGTTCAGCCGTAACGCCGTAGACAGGTCGTCGGCTGCGGGAGACGGAGGCAGGTGGTGAGGTGGGAAGGTGTGTCGCAGAGACGGGTGGAATGGAAGCCGCTCGCCAGGTGGAATGTAGTTTTGAACGCTATGAGATGGATTAAACCAATGCAATTTGGAACTATATAAAAAGTGTAAAAGGACGGGGTCTTTGCATGATTATCGAACCAAAAGCGCACTGACGACTATTATCAGTTCACCAAGCGTTTTACTAACCGCCCTAGCTGATCAGAACGGTACCAGACACACTACCACACGAAAACTACAAACTACACGAAAACCACACCAAACCACACAAAAACACACGAACAAACCACACGAAAACTACATGCTTGAATAAGGCTGGTCACGTAAAGAAAGCCGCGATTCATTGCCATCACCACCATTAGATGAAAAAGGTTGAACAGCACTAACGTCACCACAGTAGTAGTCCAACACCCCGGGACTCACAGGCGGCCGGCCGGAGGATGCGGCACGGCTTGTGCAGTCGCCCGGCCACGTACAGTGTGTCCCAGTCGAGCAGGTCCGACAGCAGAGCCGCTGTCGAGATCACGCCGTACTTGATGGTCTGAAACGCGGCACAGGCAGAGGAAGAGACTGGTTAGACTCGGAGGCCGCTGTGTGGAAGTCTTGGCCTCGCTTACAATTGTACCCAAGAACAGTAACACTCAAAATGGAGCAACGGACAGCTTCCGAGTTGCAAAACTGTTATTGCTGCTTGCTCACATTCGTAGTTACGTTAAAATCAAACTATCAAACACCACACAACACACAACGTTGATCACCATTGAATGAATAGAATGAATTACCAGAGCTTTACCCCATTCTCGACTGGCACCAGGGTGTTGAAGTACACTTTGGCGCCGTAGTCTTTCTGCCAGGAGGAGACGGTGCCGCTGCCCAGGTACTTCAGGAACGAGTAGTGGCGCGGGTTCTTGGCAATGTTGGCCTCATGCCAGCCTTGTGGGTCGTCCACGGCGAATACAAAGTCCACCATCTGGCCTGACTGAAGCAGAGGAAGCATACGTACTAATCGAAAATATACCAAATATCCCAAACATGCGAAGCATGTGAAAACGACCTTCACAGAACGCAACTGAGCTAACCATTCAAAGCATTTTAACCCTCGCCGGCCGAGGAGGAGGGCGGGTGCCATCTCCCCCCATAGTTTTTTTTTTTTCGCGGTAGCTCCGAACACGCCGGCGATAGAGAGCTGAAACTTGGCATACCTGACCTTTGATTCAAGCCGGATCTTTTAACACCAACCGCATTTTCGGGTGAGGTCAGGTCACTGACCTATGACGTCATAAGTGAACCTCTGCACGGTCTTCAGATGTCGCAACTTCGCAAGACCCTCACTGCCAGAGGAGCTTTAACAGGGAAATGAAACTTGCAGGACCTAGTTTCCATCAGGAGCCTCACACCTTGTATATCTCGTATTTTTCCTAAAGGTCATATGAGGTCAGGTCACTTACGTGACCTCACCATTACCTATAAGTCAATGGGGAAAATGAAAACTGCTAGTCTGGCGCCGGGAACGACCTCCAACTATCCCAAGGACACGGCGTGATTTTATTAATTCCTTGCAAGGTTCGATGCGACACTTTTGCAATGTTGACCTTGTATGACGTCATTTCTGACGTCATTAGGGTCATATTAGATTTTCGTCAATAACTCCCGATCAAATTGAGCCAGCGAGTCGGGAAAGCCACCAATGGACTCGGGAAGACCTGCCGAATCGAATGCTATGCGACATGACCTCATTCGACCAATTTCGTGACCTGAGGGCGCTGAGCTGACCGTGACCCTAGGTCAACACCCAAGTTGACCTCACCCAAACAAAAAGTATATCATTCCACGCGCCTAAGCGAAACGAACACAATGCTGCCAAAATCGCGGCTCTGCGGCCGTTTTTTGCGAAGTTATTCACCAAAAACGGAACCGTACCTTAGGGTACTTGACCTGACCTCAGAGGTCACCGGTTGACCTAGGGCCTTAAAATCGGGTAGCAATCTCTGCGTCTCGTAACGGCGCACACGCTCGTTTTTTTCCACGACGCGCTAGCTGCACCAGGCCGGGCGAAGCGGCGAGGGGGTCGTACCCCCCTCGGCCGGCGCGTATGTAGAACCCAATAGGTCCGGCGAGGGTTAAATGTGGCAAGAAATTCCAACTGAGCCTGTGAATCGCATTTCAGATCAATCAAATGTAAAAAAAAAGATTCACTGGAACAGGGTTAAGAGACAGAAACAAGCCTCAGACCACCAAGAGAGTGTCGTTTCATATAATAATCCTGAATAAACTAAAAATCATCCAGATATAATAACCTAAATAAACATTACCTTGGCGTTATTTTTCTGTGAGAAGACGCCTGATCCATAGGCGAATGCAAGAGACATTGATCCAGGGAACAATGTCAAACAATGCTGCAAGAAGTCATGATTAATAATCTTCGTGTTTCTTATAATAGACATAATGCATTGAATGGCAAATCCTGAAACAAAAAGGTGTCATGTTAGAAGTTCGCTGGGATCTATTTAGTTTTCAGTATAGCTTTTTGACACTGATAGGAGTGTCCAAGTCATTGAAAAAACTGTTCTTAACAACCCTAAACGTATGGTCTGCACGAGCACTTCGGGAGTGAGCTGACGTCCCCCTGGCACTGAAGCCCCGAAGGTTTCTAGTGGGAGACTGTTCTTGCCGATGTACCGATGTGCTTTACTCAATCCGAACGACGTTTTGCATCAGGGATGACAGGGTATACCTATCGAGAGCTTTGTAATTGTATACTGTATGGGACCATACCCCAGACAGCAATTTGGTTTGACTCAAGTCCGGCATTTTGCCCCGGCAACTCAGACAAACTCAGACTTAGACAGAGTTGGGCCGGTGTAAACGGAACGCCTTCGAAACAGGGGTTTGGTTTGATATGGGTCTATTCCAATTCCCGTTGGCCAGTCTTTGCCGTAGTGCTCCGGAGTTGGTAGGTATGGTTTCAGACGACCGAGTCCTGCTCAAGACCGGCTCTCTGCCACAGCGTGCTACGGCCAGGTCCGGCTGCCTCGTAGCTTCTCTGGCTTACTGTGGCTGAAGCACAGTTGAGGTACGGCACGAATAATGTGCGGGCCCGCCGGGCGAGCTCCAGGATTGTGTGTTGGCTCCAGTTAAGCTCCAGACATTGGCCGTACTTCGGCCGGTGTAATTACCAGAGCTAGCCAGAGTAAAACCAGACACAGCCCAGACCAATTTGGCTGGCTGGGACACCACACAGACCATACGACATACTGAGTACACTGTAGCCCAGTTTCCATGAGCATATGATCGCCTTCTGTATGCACTCAGCAAGTGGTCATTCTCTCCATTTTGGTTAGCATTGCAGAGAGTGGTGCTGCTAAAGCAATGCTTGACATTCTTGATTATCTGAGATGTTAGAGCTCCCAAACTTGAGGTCATCAGCGTACAGCTGATCTTAGTAAGAACTGGTAGCAGATGTGGTCGATATTCTGGATGTAAGCCCACGGCATGTCCATGTATGGCTGCCTACAGATAGTTGGGAGCTTGGTATCAGCTCGTAATCTCATCTGGATCCAATGGGCAAGGTTACTACACATGGTCATAGAGATGATGTGAAAATGTCACTGTATTTTGGTCTTTTTATTGCTAAAAAATACATTTGTGCCATGTTAATGTCAATGATCAATTTCATTACCATTAGGTATATTTAGGTATAATATAATACTATCCAAAAACACAATGCAATAGATTGAGGTTGAACGATTTCTATGTGACCCACAGCCATATAAATTGATGTATTAGGCACGAGAAAAATAGAAAACGACATACCCGCAACCAGCAGGCCTCTATGACACGTTGTTGTTGAAGAGTTAGGGCGCGCAGACCTCTATGACACAAAACCCAAAGAAAAATAAAAACAACCACATGCAGTGCTGCCAGATGGGGAAGGCTGTAATCCTCCAGATCAGTTACAAAAATCCTCCAGATTCCTCCAAATCCTATTGGTAGATATAGAAAGGCGGTCTTGGACGCTGCGGGGGGCTATACCCCCAAAAAAGTTTCCCCAAATTTTAAAAACTCGTCGCATTTCGAATCCTTTCGCACTGCTGTGCAGTTTAAAAGATACTTTTGTCTTAAAAGTTGTTAAGTTTTCGTTTTAACCTAAAAAAAAACGAAAATTTTCGTCGACTTCGGGCGCTGCAGGGGGGCCGGGGGCATTTGCCTTAAATGTTCCCCTTAGATCCGCCAGTAGTTTGGTACCCTCGTAGATATAGCTATAGACTGAGACATTCTGCAGTTTCACAGTGATAAAGGACGTGATATATCCTAACGGGTAGGGTGACGCTGAGCAGGAAAATGCCTTTTTAGTCTTGAATGTGTTATATTTTTCCATGAAATTGAATATAATAATCGGGCGACAAATCCTCCAGATTTTCCTCCAGAATAAAAAATCCTCCAAAAGCTAAATTTGTCCGCAAATAGAGTTCAAAATCCTCCAGATTTGCGGAAATCCTCCAAATCTGGCAGCACTGACCACATGCAGTCATTCATCAAAATTAATTTTGTACGTCAGAATTGCGTCAAAATGGTCAAAATAAACAACGCTCAAAAGAACAGCAACAATGAGTTTTTCGGTGCTACAAGTTTTCTGCAGCTTATGCAATAAAAGAGCATTTTTCACCTTAATAATCAGTTAAACACCCTTATTTTTTATTTTTTGGTGCAAAAAATTCTTTAAATTGCGCAACAAAAGTTGTTGGTGCCAGACATCATGGTGAATGATGTCATTTTTATTATTATTTTATAGCTGTATTTTAGTTTTTCATTTTAAGCTATCCTTGGCACATACTCCGTGGGAAATCTTCGAAGGGCAAAAGGCAGGCAAAAGGCAAGTCGGTGACGCACATCAACCATCTTGGACTTTGGAGTGGAGGGCAGGGGGTTATTGGTAGGTAATTGCTCATTTTATTATTTTGAAAAATATTTCGCTTATTGTATTTGATACTTTGAAAACCATAAGTAAGAAATGAATTAGGTGAACCATTGTTTTCCCTTTTTCTGTTCTAGCGGTCAGTGTTTAATGCTGGGACTATGATAGGAAATTCAACTATATTTTTGGATTTTGGAATGTCATCTGAGTCTCATGAAATATATAAAAGCCTGAAATCAATTGTTTGCTGCTTATTGTGCATCCTTCAGTTGAGTTACCTTTGTTTTGCATCACAATCAGAGTTTAAATGTTACGCTTTGGGTTGGTTTTTGGCAAGGCGAGATAAGGTGCCTACGTTTTGACTAGTAAATCGTCCTAGTAAAAGATAAAGTATAAGTAAAAGTTTAAGCTCTTGTGCTGGGTTTCACTGCGAGTGCTGTCTTATTTGGGGCACAGAGTGACAGAAGCCTTAGTCAAAGATCCAACTACCTTTTTGCTATGCAAGAAGCTTAACTCACTTCAAGTTACTTTATATTATATTGACAGTGGGTAGTCCATGCACATGTATTATTTGTTTTTCAACTTAATGCATTTTTCATTTCATATGGACTTGGAGACTCCATAGTCCATATGACTCCACAGTGGAGTATGGATGGATGAGTGAAGGACAATATGGACTTCCAAATTTCAAATCTTCTTTACAGCTTGATGCTTCCTAGTTCATGGTTTTACCAAGCCTTAGCCTGGTTGGATAGCTGGGTAGTGAGCTGTACACATTAGATCAGTGTATAATACTTTGTTCTGAAGATCAAAAACCAAGGAAAGGAGAGATCTGTCTTGCTCACTTATCTGCAAATGATATCTGCAATAATTGAGAAGGCCACTAGTCCTATGAATGGTAGTCTTGTCTCTACACGCTGTATATAATATGGGAAAGGGGCAGCACAATGTTTTATGCTGTACCTTACCTTGCAGTGGTTCCACCATCTACACTCTACAGTCATGGGGTCCCTAGAGGAGCCTGTTCTTCAGCTCAGCCACAGTGATCCAGATGACACCAGCTGGATGTCCTCCACAAATATTGTGAGTTTCACACAATGATGCTATCTCATTATCACAGCATTGGGAATGAGCCTAGATGTGTTGGTTCTGTGTTAAAGCTGTTAAGTTGCTTTAGAATATCAGAATAAAATAGGCTACCTGATTCATGTATGTTTATTAGCTTGGCTTGTTCTTTTACTTGATGTCATATTCCATGAAAATCTGTTCATGCTTGAACTTCAGCCCTGTATGTCCCATCGCGCACTGTCTGTCCGTCCCTCACCGTTCCCCACCATGAAACCTGACCCCGCCCGGACGACCGTACGCCGCAGGCGGGGTACGACTTCGAGTTCGACCCGCCGCTGGAGGCCAAGTACGAGTGCCCCATCTGTCTGATGTGCCAGCGGGACTGCGTTCAGACGTCGTGCGGCCACAAGTTCTGCGGGCCCTGCATCCTGGCCTGGCTCAGGTGAGAAGGGTGGTCAGGCGGTGCTGGGCTGGCCCGCTGGTCTCGCGGCGCTGGGCGGCGCGCGGGGATAGTCCGCTGGTCCCCGAGCGCTGGTCCAGAGGCCCGAGTTCGGACCCGATTGGTATACAGGCAGCTGTGGGGGAGACTGGGGCTGGTAGGGTTGGTAGCGGCGGCGGCGGGTCGGGGGCGGCTGAGAGTTACGCCACCGCAGAGCTGATAAGACGGGGACTTCCCGCTTGGAAGGAGCGACAGTCTCGCTGCAGAGTGGGTAACGGATGTTGTGGGCTGCCGCCGGGGTTGAGTTTCGCTTATGTACAATGGTTTATCCGCCCGAGTTGATACGGCCGACATTCACTTCGTACTGAGGCTGGAAATAGAGCGTGCCAGCGGTGGTCTTATGGCAGGAGCTCCAAAAACGGTTCACTAGATCCAGCTGGGCGGTGGGGCGGACCGCTAGACACCGCTGCCGGTATGCTAATCCCGAATACCGGGAATGAGGAGGCACCGGGCGGATGGCGTTCGTGCCAATTGAATAGAGGCCAGCAGGATGCCGAGATGGAACTGCTGATAGAAAGGAAAGGCCGGATTATCATGCAGCTGGATAACATGCAACAGCATGCTCATGTCAAACTGACATGATATGAATTGAGCCCAACTCGCTAGCGTGTCTTTATTTTGCCTTTTGCTTTCTCGATTAATCTCAATATCATCTAGGACCAACAGGAGAATTGTTTGCTACTGTGGCACGTTCGCGTGAAGCTAGGTACATAATTTATTCGCAACGCTAAGAATGGAACTGTTGAATGCTGAATTATTGTGTAGGTACCGAATAGGCCTTCCCTTTCTGATTAGTCGTGCTATAGTGTGGTATCATTAACCGATGGCCATTTATGTCATTCTGAGTTAGGACCTAACGGAGCCTTGCAACCTCACGGCTCACGCCGACTATGACAGTTATTATTGCTGTTGGTGACAGGCAGCAGCGGGCTCATTTAGGAACCGGCTGCAGCCCCACCTGTACTTTATCGCACAAATCCGCCTCGCCACCACGCCATGAAGTTGGCCATGCCACCTGTGTGGTCCTACCCGGTGAATCTTTCAGTGTCGCTCCGCGTGTTCTCGGCACGCCACACTGTGTGTTGGTCGAATACTGCGGGAAACCCGTCCAGTGTTACTGCCGGGGTCCCGTAAGTGGCATCATAGGGGTATGGTGTTACGCAACACTTGTTTTAAGATCAGACTGGTCACACTATCGGTGAATATCGTTAATATGAACGTAGACTGCATACGAGTGCCTATTATTGCGTTACTATTTCACGTGACCTTGAAGACTGCGCACTTATTCAAGGTCTATTTTTATCCGATAACACATGTCCACATGACAACGGCATTTCTGGTATTGCCGTCACCCAGCCCGCTATGTGCCGAGTTTCGGTGAATTTACTCGGCACCGTTGATGCATATAACCTCCCAGGTGAGCTGCCTCCTCTTTCTGGTATGCCGCGCTCGCTGAGCCGTTATCAGATTAGGACGACCGCGTGGAGTGGCGGTGGGAGGCCTCACGGCGAAATACGTGAGCACGAGAGCTGTTCTGGCTGTGCGGACTACATATGTGAGCACGGGAAAGTGGATGGATTTCGGGGTTACGAGGACTGGCTGCTCAGAATACCTGAAAACGAGAGGCTTTGTGGCTGGGCGGCCGGTCATGGCAGAATATAGGTCATGGATAGAATCAATGAAATACACGAAGGAGACTGGAGGATGACCAGTGCACACATACTGGCTATTGCTGGTTGGTTGTAGCGTTTCTGCGGTATTTTCCTTTTCAATCATGGTTTTTGCTTTATTGTTGCCATGGCACGTAGTAACTCGTTCAACAGGCCTACTTTTTCATAAAACTGACAATACCATTTTTGAACTCATAGAGAGTACCATTTTGAAGCTCCTGAACCGGTATGGAACTTCGCGAGCTATGCGGTACAAGTGCACGCTCGTGCAACTGGTTTTAACGCCATTTGCCCGTCATCTCTTCGTGAATCTGTGCCTACTCTAGCGCCGTGCTAGCTCTGCCCCCATGCGGACATGTAAAAGGATGTGGAAACTTGCCGTAAATGAGTGAAATGACCACACACATGGACAGTTACGTTTTCATCACAAATGCACCGTTCACAGGACTCTCTTATTTACCTGTTACGCCAGAGACCACTCTGTTTTTATCAGTGTGTCTCGTGCTGTGATCCGCCGACCATCACGACATCGAAGCGTGTTGCCTCGGCACGGTCTGCATTTATTTTACGGCCGCCGCCGCCGCCGCTGCCTGGCCTTGGCGTCAGGTGTAATATCCGTGACTGTGTAACTGCCGCGACCTTCACTAATCGGCCTGGTGATGGCTGACGGGCGGACGGCTGGGAACTGGACCCCGGCTGTGGCTACCGCCCGGCCGGCTCCGTAGGGAGTCATTTTTCACACGGGAGACACTTGGTCACACTTTAGAAAATCAGCGTAATGTATGTGGAGCATAGTGTTGTGTCTTGCGTTTTAGTTGGCACTGCGACGGGCTGAGCGGGGCAGCGAAGCACATTTACCGTTCCACGTTGAGGTAAATATGTATACGATAACTGAGATGCTTTAGCCGCCGACGAGACTATTTTGAACAATAGCTGAACGTTCACCACAGATGAAACTATGAATTGAAACTATGAGACTCTGCAGACGAAACCCTTCGCCTCTCTACCGACCATTTCACATTACCCGCCGTCCCGTCAACCCTACCCTGACCCGTCCCATGTCTCCCCTGTTCCGACAGACGGGAGCGCGAGCAGTGCCCTCAGGACAACCAACCACTCACCGAGAACGACATCTACCCGGACAACTACACGCGCCGCGAGATCCTCCAGCTGCGCGTCCACTGTCCCAACAGCAAGAGCGGCTGTCCGACTCTGGTGGAGCTGGCCAACGTCGACAGACACCTGACTGAGTGCGAGTATCAGGTGAGCGAGAAAAAAAAAAGAAATGAGTAAGATGAAATATGAGCACAAAAGAACGTGGTTTGCCCACGGCCAGTTTTGTGGAAATAACGTTCTGATAAATCGTCGGCTTGAAGGTGGACGTAATGACAAAAGGGTTGCTTGCTATGTTATCGTCAACGCAACATTTTAAGTCATGCGTAGCTTTTAAGCTTTCTTCATTGCTCCCGGCTGTATCAGTGTCATTGGGATATTTATCTTCGTATCTCGATAACTCCGCTTTGTGTCGTTATTTCGCCGTAATCACTCTGTGTTGCGCCTCTGACCAGTTGACACGGATAGCTGTAACCTGCCTGCCCCCTGTCTGTCCCCAGATCGTGCCCTGCCCGAACCGCTGCTCGATGCGCACCATGAAGAGGGAGATTGCCGACCACTGCCAGAGCAGCTGCCTGCGACGGCTGGTCAACTGCTCACTGTGCAACGAACAGTTCCAGCTGAACCAGCAAAAGGTCAGTGTTATAAACCCGACCACTGCTCACTGTGCAACGAACAGTTCCAACTCAACCAGCAAAAGGTGAGTGTTATAAACCCGACCACTGCTCACTGTGCAACGAACAGTTCCAGCTGAACCAGCAAAAGGTCAGTGTTATAAACCCGAACACTGCACACTGTGCAACGAACAGTTCCAACTGAACCAGCAAAAGGTCAGTGTTATAAAACCGACCACTGCTCACTGTGCAACGAACAGTTCCAACTCAACCAGCAAAAGGTCAGTGTTATAAACCCGACCACTACACTTTCGAGCAAGTGACTGAGGCTGTTGTCAACACCCTAAGCACAGCCAATCGGCAGCATTAGTAGCCTAACCTCTGGCGAGCCAAATAATATAGGTGATAGTTGTAGCCGATAATTTTCAGCCCCGCCTACTAGAGACAGTGGACACACTAGAGAAATGCGCCTATTTTGGGAACGAAGCTGGTTGAGATGGCGATGTATTCCTGCCTGCCCCCGCCCCTGTCCCTGCCCCCGCCCCTGCCCCTGCCCCTGCCCCTGTCCCTGTCCCTGTCCCTGTCCCTGTCCCTGTCCGGCCTGCCCCTGCCCCCGCCCCTGTCCTGCCCCCGCCCCCGCCCCCGCCCCCGCCCCCGCCCCTTTCCCTGCCCCCGCCCCTGTCCCCTGTCCCTGCCCCTGCCCCTGTCTGACACTGCCTCCTGTCTGACGCTGCTGTCTATTGTCCGCCGGCAGTCGCACCTGACCACGTGCCCTCTGGTGGCGCTGACATGCGAGTCGTGTCAGACCGTTACCCCGCGCCAGGAGATGCAGCACCACCTGGCCGAGGAGTGCCCTCGGACGGTGGTGCCGTGCACCTTCCACGAGGTGGGCTGTAAGGAGCGTATGGTGCGCGCCGATCTGCCCATCCACCTGCAGGAGAACACCCAGAACCACATGAAGGTGAGGGGTGGAGAGGGGAGAGGGATGGGGAAGGGTAGGAGGGTGTGCGTAAGGGATCGGAGAATGAGCGATAGCTGGTGGATAAGGAGTGGTGAGATAACGACAAAGAGCGTTAGGGATGGGCGTCGCGTTACTTTGTAGTTGCGGCACCTTCAAACCCAAACAGTAAGTCAGGAATGGTGAGAATGCGCCTGCGGTAGCAACGAGGGAAAGATGGACAATAAGACTGGGACGATTCTCACAATGCCGTATCTGCGCACGCAGTAGGAACAAGCTCGAACTGCGCCCCCTGTTCTTCAACCCCGCACCCCACCCCGCTCTGACGCCCCTACCCCTATCCCCGCCTCTCAGCTGCTGGTGGCCTCCTACAAGAACGTGTCCGGCTTCATGTCGGACCTGGGCCGAGCGGTGGGCGCCCTCACCTCCCCGCTGGCGTCTCCGAGTCTGAACCGGCAGGGCAGCTCGACCAGCTGTGCCAGCGAGATGCAGCGCCAGTGGAGCTGCAGCTCCATGCAGGACGGCGCCTGCGCCACCGCGGCGCCGTGAGTGCGCCGATGGGTGGTCTACAGTGGGGAGGGGCGGTCAGGCTGACTGGTAGCGATTGCCGATGGAGTTTTTTTTTACAACTGCTGTCAAGCAATACGGGAGTGAATGTTTCGGTGTGATATTGCTATTTGTTAAATCAAAGCTTTTGTTTACTCTTTCCACGAAATAGTTATATTTATATATGGCGGTTCCATGAATGGTCGGTGGTAGATGTTGGGCGTGACTGTTCTGGTGGCATGGCGTTACCATGAAGAGTCGCTAGTGAGCTATCTTTGTTTTATCACCTTACCTATGATCCTAACCGTCCCTTTGACCCCGTCTGACCCCGATCCGTGACCTCTCCCTAGCCACCACCAGTCGGTTTCCGTACCCTTTGTGCCGATTGAGGGGGCACTAACCGACCCTTGCCTCTGCGCCATGTGACCCTAACCCATGTGACCCTAACCCATGTGACCCTGACCCCTGACCTGACCTGCCCCTCAGCCACCACCGTTCAGTCTCCGTGCCCTCGGTACCGGTGGAGGGAGCGCGCGGCACTGACACTGACTGACCTCCTCTGACCTCTGACCTGTCCCCCAGTCACCACCGGTCCGTCTCCGTGCCCTCGGTACCGGTGGAGGGAGCACGCGGCACCAGTGAGCTCGAGCAGCGGCTGCAGATGGACTTCAGCAAGTGGGACCTCGGCAAAAAGTCCGCCTCACCAGAGAAAGTTATCAAGGTGAGCTTCAACGATCGCGCCCCGTAGTGGGGAACGTAATGGAGCGAGGATTTGTGTCGTCGATATTGCGCTTCACCGCCAGGAGATTTGGCCCACTTTTTCTGAGTGGAACTAAACAGTGGTATGGCCTTGTCTGGTGCAATAGCTTTTCTACACATACATACCAGTCGTTCATGTAACATGTCAACCCGCTTTAACTGGCCCCTACCGAGCAGCTCGCTCTAACTGCCGCCGCTCTTCCCCCTTCCCAGGACATCTGCGAGAAGCACGTCCGCCTGGAGCAGCGGTCCCGCGAGCACGCCATTCAGATCCAGAACCAGCGCACCCAGATCAAAGAGCTGAAGGAGGCACTGCGCCGCGCCACGCAGGCGCCGCACGAGATGCTCGGCAGGTACTGCAACGGCACGTTCGTCTGGCGCTTCCACAACTTCGCCGCCGAGATCCGCGAGATGACCGACAACAACGCCAAGGTGCGTGGAGGGAGCAGACGGGAAATGCGCGACCAGTGGGAGTTAGGTGGGATGTGGCTTTTGTGGCATGGAACTTGTGGCATGAGTTTGTGAGGGGACGAGAGTCATGGACTTGGGTATGATGGGATGCTAGATGGGACGTGATTTTGATAAGGCAAGATTGGAAAAACAGAAAGGAAGGTAGATAGTGACATGGCTATGGTGGGATGGAGATCGTTGATGAGGCTTATTTTGATGGTAACGATGGTAGTTATTCGCCTGTCGCTCCCGTTTGTGCTTCTTTCTTGTCTCTCACCTGCAGATCTATAGCCTATAATTATTCGCCCAGTCCTTACCCCCTCAGTAAGGCCTCTTACATAGCGCTGCCTATGGTTCAATCACCAGCAGCATTGCCGTTTCGCTGCTACGTGTTACTCTGTGTCCCTACCAGCCCGCTAACTACCCTCTCCCCTCCCCCTCAGGTGGTCCATTCGCCCAGTTTCTACACGTCCCCGTTCGGCTACAAGCTGTGTCTGCGGGCCAACCTGTACGTGCGGGACGGCGAGTGCTACTTGGCGCTCTTCATACACATGCGGCGCGGCGAGAACGACGATATCCTCGAGTGGCCCTTCTCAGGACGGTTCATCGTTTCACTGGTGAGTGCGGGGGGGGGGGGTTAGAACTTGTTTCAATTGTGAGAGCTGGGATTCATTTTGTCCCAGTGGGGACTGGCTGTCTCACTGGTGAGTGGTGAGGAAGTGGGACTCATCGTCTTACTGGTGAGTGGTAAGGGTTGAAACTGAGTCTCAATGGCCGGAACGGGGACATATTTCAGGGCAAGGTCAGAGCCATGGATGACATAATAGATAATAGAGATAATAGTATTATTTCATCCATGGTCAGAGCTGCTGTTCTTTGGTTTCTTTCATCTGTTTTGCTGGTGAGAGCCTATGCACTTCTCACGTAAAATCACTAGTCAGAACGGGATTGTCAATTAGCCAGTCCTGTTGAGTGTTGGGAACCACACTGTCCGTTTCTCTGTTTACCTGAAACTATGAGGGCGTATGTTTCAACGGCTGTGATCACACCTTATTTTATAGTGCTTGTTCTTAATGATGAGAAGCATGCAGTGTTGGCTTACCTACTTTACATTCCCTAGCAACAAGTTTTGCAAGTGTCTGCCTAACCACGTTCCGACCTTGTCAGCCACATTAGCACCGTTTTAAGCCCATTAACCCGCTGTCCGCTGTACGGTCTCGGCACCGCGGCTCAGTTTGGTGTGATAACACGCGTATCCCGCGGAACACTGACGGCGACACTGGCGCTGCCGATCTGCCGGCGACCCCTCTCAGTGGGCGGGGCTGCAGTAGCCGCACAGCTGTCGTGGAGTGAATCACTGGCGGTCTCCGTACCAGTGCCTGGGACTGACTCTTACTCACAGTACACTCAGACCCTATCGGTGGATTGCTTCCGCGTCGGCAAAATTATAATGTCGGATGTTTTCATGTGTCCCTCTCCCTTTGACTTACCATTTCCTGATGGATATATGGTCACTAAACGATCAAGTATGGCAGGTGTTCCGTGAGTTTGTGTTACGTGACCGTTGCGTGCTATTTTTGAGGTCATGCTTAACGTGACGCGAGTATGTGCGATGTGTACATTTACATAGTGTCTATGGCATGTTGTCATGTCTTTTCCCCATGTCTCTCCCATAATGTGACGCCTCTGTGACGGGGTGACCGCTAACACCCCGTGTCCCCTCCATCCTCCAGATTGACCAGTCAGACAACTCTCTGCGGCACAACTTCACCGAGGTGATGCTCACCAAACCCGGCCTGGAGGCGTTCGAGCGACCCCGCGACGACCGCAACATCAAGGGCTGGGGATTTCAGCAGTTCATGCAGCTGAGTCGCGTGCGCAGCCACTACCTGCGTCGAGACACGGTCATCATCAAATGCGTGGTGCAGGTGGGAAACGGCTACCGCGAGGAGGCCATTCCCGCCGGCCGCTAGGCGGCGCCAGCGGCGGGGAGGAAGGCTGACATCGACAGTGGGCCGATTGGAAGTGCCCAGAGTGACAACTCTCGGCGATGGCTGAGAGGCGTGAGGCTGATGCAGCAAGCGGGTACGATGCGATAATGGTGGTCCCGATGTGATTGAAGGTAACCGAACATTCCAGTGGCTTATGTGTTCCGTCCGTGTGACTGATTGTTGTGAGTGATACAGAAGTGTAGTGTTGGGTTAGGACGATTTGCTGGCCGTTGGCGGTGCTATACAGCACCCGGTTAGATTAGTGAGAGGTAACTAGAGACTGTGATGGGCGCGACACGTGCCGCTCAAGCGTGAGAGCTCGCGCGAGGTGAGAGTGCTCGAGACATGGAGCCAGTTGACTGGCTAGTACTCCCAGCTGACTGCAAGTTGTTGAAACCGTCAGAGTTGTGCTGCTTTCCTGAAACAGAGACTGCTACTGCTGTTGAGAAGATGCTAGAGTATATTGCGCGCGGTTTGTGATTCTGATCAAATGATCGAAGATTGCCGATCAAAGAATGTTCCATGCGCTCGAACGAATTGGAACCGAGAGTGACTTGTATTTTCTGGATGTCTTTGAAGGTTTCTTGCCGGACGATATGAATGCGTCTATATTTGATCAATTTTCTGCCGTCTGGTGGCGACGTGTTGTGCTTGTCTTGGGGCCGGTGGCCGGAGCCGCCCGCTGTTGCCGCTGTCTTGGATCATGTGCCGTCCGACGGTGCCTTTTGCCGCTGCTGCCCGGGGTTGGCCGCCCGCCGCTCCGGGCCGGCGCTGTGATTGTTGTCTGTCCGCGTGTCCGTCCGTCTAGTCCAGTCTGGTGTGTGTAGGATGTCGCCTTTAATCGCTGTAGACCGCTGGTGCCTGGTGGTGACCATTTTTTCGACCAACTTTGCCGTTGTTCAGCAGCCTGAACAAGCGCGTTACCCCAGCGCGGTGTGATTCGTGCTTCTCAGCGGGTCACTGGCACACAGTATGAAGCCAGCCCACAGTGGTTCCTGTCCTCTAAAGCCTGTGTGGCTCGAACGACGGTGTCCCTGACTGTCCGGTCCCGTGGGCGCCCCGCACGAGGCCTTGGCGGCGCCCACCGTGGCAAACATGTTTAGAGCGGTCCGCCGGACTCAGCGCCTAGCGCGTGTCAACGCATCTCCGGCGCATGTTGCACGTTTGATGGAATCTATTTTAATGGATTGTTGTTGTGTGCTCACCGGTACGTCGTGTCGGCGGCCGCGGCGACTGTCGTCCGTACTTTGGTCGCTCACTGAGTGCTCGTGTGCCCGCACCTGCCTGATGGGAGAGGGAGGGAGGGCCAGGGCCGACCAGCTCCGCCAGAGATGGTCTAGGACTGCGCGGTAGCCCTGCACTGTCAGTGGACAACAGGCGGTGAGCTGTGGAACTCTCCGAGATAACGTGGGTGGACATACGACTTTGAGACTCCTACATTCCAGCAGAACCGTCCGAACTCGAGTCCCATCGGCCCGCGAACCCGGCATAATTGTCACTGCTTTACCTGCGTTGTGATTCCATACAAGTATGGTTGTGGACTGTTCTGTTGAGCGCTCTTGTGTTTTATTGGATGTTCCGAAATGTATCGGAAGCCTTTTGCCTACGTACTGTTGTCTGTGTTTTGATAGTTTTATGGTCCGTGTATTTTTTTTTTTTTGTCGCTGATTATGTACCTAACCAATAAGCATTCCGCATTTGTAATACCGAGGCCGTCGCGGCGAATCCGTCATTGCGGTGTGTATTTTTTGTACATAGCCTCAGTGCTGGCGGCTGAGACCGGGCCGGGCGCGGCGCTCTCAGTGGAACTGGCGGGCTATGCCTCAGCGGGGCATGGGAATCTCCATTCGCGTCAGGCGTGTGTCCAGTGTCCCACAAATAAACACAAACACACAACAGGCGTGTTTTGTCGGCAGCATCCGCCGGGCTCACGGGAGCAGCGCATTTCTGCGTGACTCTAAAGGCCTGGCTACACTATGCGTTTTCTTCGTGCGTTTTTTGCGTGTTTGCGTGTTTTGCGTGATATCGTTCTAGAAAAAAGAACGATATTACGTTTTTGTGATGTTTTTCACCTTAAATTTTAGTTACATAAGAGTTATATTAGCTTTTGTATATAACCAAAGTAAAAATTTCAGACTTGTGCCGGGACCAAAAATCAAGATCCAGGATCCTCAAGGTCCCACGGCAAATTCAATTTTTAGAATCCAAGGTTTCCAAGGTCCAACGGCAAATTCAATTTCTAGAATCCAAGGTTTCCAAGGTCCCACGGCAAATTCAATTTCTAGAATCAAGGTTTCCAAGGTCCCACGGCAAATTCAATTTCTAGAATCCAAGGTTTCCAAGGTCCCATGGCAAATTCAATTTCTAGAATCCAAGGTTTCCAAGGTCCCATAGCAAGTATACTTTGCAGGGTCCACAGTCCCCAAGGTCCCACGACAAGAATGCATTGCAGGATCAGCAGTCCCCAAGGTCCCACGACAAGAATGCATTGCAGGATCCACAGTCCCTAGGGTCCCACGACAAGTGTGAATTTGAGGATCTAGTCCCCAAGGTCCCATGACAAGTACACATTTCAGAGTTCAGGGTCCACAGTCCTCAAGGTCCCACGGCAAGAATACATCTCAGGATCCAAAGTATTCAGGGTCCCACAACAAGAACTTAAACATACTAACATTCTGATGAGCAGACTTACTTCTAAATATTCTGCCAATGGATGCCCAGCAACATTTAAAGGGGCAGAACCTATGCAAACCTGTGAGTGTGGACTGTGGTGGTTTTATCGTTAACCAACATAGGTAGGGGGAGCTTCAACACAAGTTAAAAATGAATCATAATATCAATCTCTCCTTCTTTAACCTGACAAATTCGTAAAAAATATAGGTAGGTAATAGGTACCTTGCAATTTGTATTGTCATGTCCCTTTCAATTCAATCTTACCTTATCAGTAGGAATGTAGGATAGCACCTTACAGTTATTGAAGACAGACATTCAAGTATTCTTTCAGGCAATATAAAAAACCAGAAATAAAACCTACAGGCTTCATAGAAATGGAAAAGTTGAATTGGATAGGTATATGCTTTAGATTTTCTGCACATTCAGTTACATAATACCTAGGATAAAAAGTAAAATATGTTCTAAGTCTTGTCTGCGCGAGCGCTCACAGAAAAACTGATCAACTAAGCCAATAGAATTAGAGTATCAGCGAGCGCAAACCTTACTTACTGTTCATTCACATTAGATTGAAGGCTCTGAACAAAATTCCATCTGACAATTTTTTCGTCAGCCGGTTATTCGTCGGCAGATTTTCGTCTGACTTTTTCGTCTTGCATTTTTTCGTCTGTTCGAATTAATTTGGTGCATTTTTCGTCTGAGTATTTTTCTGTCCGGCATTTTTTCGTCTGGACGAGGCGGAAAATGTCCTCATGAAAATAATGCGCGGACTTAAAAATGCACAGACGAACAAATGCATAGACGAAAGTCTGCGGACGAAAATCTGCAGACGAAAAATTGTCCGACGAAAACCTGCTAAACGAAAAAGTTGAACTGTCATGGAATGATTGCTTATATTGCTCATTGCTCAATGGTGATTTGATGAATTGCAAAACAAATAAGTTTGACACTTACTTGGTCAGTGGGTAGCTTCCAAGTAGCTTCAAGCCCGGCATATCACAACCCAGAAAATATGTGAGGTCAGTTGGGCAAACTAGACCTTTGGAATCAAAATATGGAGGCATCAAAAGATTGATTCCTTTTGGGCATAAATGCAGACCATTTCTAACTTACCAATCACATAAAAATAAGAGAGTGTTTCAAGAAGGAGCATGCCTGATCTTGAACAGAAATGCTTGAACTATCTCCTAAGCAAAATAATATTGCTCTTATCATAACAATTTAAATTCTATAGGTAGTGAAAGGCAATCAAGGAATTGATTCACTTTTAACAGATAATCATAATATTGATTCCCCATCAGCTGGCTAATCATTATTTTGATTCACAGGTAATGTTAACAGATAGGCAACAATGACTTGCAAGAATACAGCATTTATCTTGCTATTATTCTCATTTAGTGGTATCCTCAGCACCACAACTGATACCTATAGCATTGTTGTACTTTACCTTCACTACATTTGATAACAACTCAAAATTTTTAAATGTCAAGAATACAAAAACTGAAGCAACAGGTAAAAACCATATAAGTAATATAAAAGCACTACAACAATGATAATTAGGGGTTTAAAAATTTCATTTTGCCATTTTACACAAATACTGATTGGTTAGTAAGTGATTCATGATACAGAAATAACATACAGTGTGATTTCCTCAAAACAGCTTTTACGTGATGGACAGTGGCTCTGTCTTTTTCCCATTCACAAGGCCAAGGGGACAATTTCTTAGCTTTGAGGTAACACTTTTTGCAAACCTACCACATTTTTCTACCTTTTAAAAGAAAAATCTCACCGTCATGGGCCTTTTTTCAACCGTAACGATTCATTTGAAGTCAAAAGTGTACCCAAATGAATCAAAAAATTGATTCCATGCCCATATTTGGTCATGGCTCCTCCCACCAGAATCAAATTATTGATGCCTCCATATTTTGATTCCAAAAGTCTAGTTTGCCCAACTGAGGTGAGATTAGAAAAGAACTTTCCAAACCACCACTGTCCACTGTTTGACAGTTTCATAATCCATAACATTGATAATGTAAAAAGCTACCAGGTTTCTTGTACCAGTTCTGCCTCACAACCATGGCAATGATTTTGCTCTATATATGTCTACACAGTCTGGTTCGTTTTCTCTTCGTGTAGCTATCTAGCCCCTTGCAGCTGGTCGCTCAACCATAGATATTTATTGAAGTGCTTACAGACAAAACCTAGTGCAGGGTCCTTAGTGGCCCATGTGCAACATAAACCTCATGGTCCAGCTTCCAGGATTCTTGAGGTCCCTCAACAAAATGGTGGTGTAGGTCCAGACCGTTCTCCTAAGATCCCATGACAAATAATAAAACTGTTACTGAAGGTCTGCATTCTGCAGGGTCTTGCAGCATACCAAAATTTTGAGGTCCTAACCCCTGGGTTTCCATGGTTTTAGGGCATATGAAATGTTGAGGTCCTGGGTTTCTAAGGTCTCATGTCACATGAAATGTTGATGTCCTGGGATTCCAAGGTCTCACGGCATATGCAAATGTTGAGGTCCTGGGATTCCAAGGTCTCGCGACATATGCAAATGTTGAGGTCCTGGGATTCCAAGGTCTCGCGGCATATGGATGTTTTAAGGTCCTGGGATTCCAAGGTCTCGCGGCATATGGATGTTTTAAGGTCCTAGGTTTCCAAGGTCTCGCGACAAAAATGACAATGCAAGGTCCAGGATCCATCAAGGTCCCAGACCTTGGACTCTGCGAACCCTGGATCTCGGATCTTTTTGGGACCTTGGCACAAGTCTGAAAATTATATTGTTTATAACTTTTTTCCTAGAACGATATTACGCAAAACACGCAAACCTGCAAAAACGCACGCAGAAAACGCATAGTGTAGCCAGGCCTTAATGCTGTGACTCACGGCGATACTGCAAAGAAGCTTATCTGTCCTACCGCTAAGTGGACTTCCTGATCACGAGATTGTCTCTGAAGAACGCATTAGGAATAAGGTGGTGACTGGTGGCTCCCATTGTTTATCTTCCTCGTCCCTACCGAGTGTTTACCCGTGAATTGTCAGTCTGCGGTCGATTTCATCTCACTCTTTGCCCGAGTTATCCGTTAACGGTCTATTTCTCAGCCTCCACGGTGTTGTCGGCTTTACTGGCATTTGTGGCTGTCGGCCGGCCGGAAAGGGTCTGCAGTCTGTCAATTATGGTCTGTATTCACCGACAGACATGATCAGCTGCATTGCCTACAACACAGACGTCACTTTTTTTACCCGAAAGTCTTGGTTCGCGTGCAACCTTGATCTGCAGCGGCGTGGATCGGTGGAGACGGGGGGCTCAAGTGACAGCCTGAAGGCATAACTGGGCCGCCGGAGAAACTCCGATATACAGTGGACGGATGCGGAGTAGCGTGTCAAACAGCAGTTGATTGGAACGGACGGGGAAGGACGATCGGGTGGAAACGGAAACGGCAGTGAACTCGAACCGGAAACGGCGGGACGCGCGGAGAAAAGGGTGCTTACGAGGAACAAAACACCCAAATGTATAATCGCAATGTTTGGTGCCGAGCAGCGCCAGCGCGCTGCAAAATTGCAAATGACGTAGAGGACCGATGGCCTATGTGTCCATTTCTAGAATATGTATACCCATCTTTAGAGAAAGAGGAATTTATATAGTTTAGAGCTTTTACTTATAAGTGATAAGATCAGCAATTCCAAATCCAAGGCGAGGACTGTTTGAAAACGCGAAAGTAAATGTTGCTGCCACTTCGTCCTATTTTTACTTTTCTCTCGCCGAGCTGACTTTGCAAATCAAAACAGCACCAGCGTTGTTACCAGGAGGAACTATCAGATTTCCGCGGATCTCTTTCCGTGTTCACATCAACCGATTTGGCTGCGTTCCGAGCCGGTGGGGCCGTCGCGCCCGCAGCTGGCCCGACCGGCCCCGTGCCGAACCCTCGTCGGAGCCGCTCTCCGCCGGCAGAGAGAGCCGCCCGAGCACCCTCTCCCCGTCGAATCAATCGTCGGCGCGCCGGCCTGCGTCGGTCTCGACGCGCGCGTGCGCCGCCGGCGACGCGAGAGCGACGGTCGCGGCGCGGCCGAGTCTGTTGTCTCTTGTCGCCCGGGACTGCTGCAGGCGAGAGCTGACCTCGCTAGCTGACCTGCCCGGAGGCACACGACCCGCGCGTGACCTCTGTGACCTCTGCGGAGCGACCCGGCAGCGTCAGAGCGACGGAGCAGAGCGGAGACTCAGCTGGCGACCATGTCCATCCAGATGCAGCTCGGAGAGGACCACGAGGGTGAGTAGTCAGCTGTCTCCATGGAAACGGGGTGACTGTGCTCGACTGGTGGGCGGGGGGGGGGAGGAGGAGGTCGGGCTGGATGGTGGGCGGTGTGTGGTGTTGACGCCTGGTGGTTTTGTTGGTTGTTGACTTGGCATTTTTCCTGAGTTTTCTATGTTTCGTGTTTTGTGTTATTTCTTTTATGATCATCCAGCGAATATTATCTGCGCTTTTCCAAGGTAATGATTTCCATTGACCATGGTGATCTGTCAGCCGTTTTGCCCGACCGACCGAATTGACCCGACCCTTCTAACGTTGGCATATCTCTGTTTTCACGAATACATTGCGTAAATAGCGTTATGAAGTGATCGCAGCAAAACTTCAGTGCTTCCGTCATTCGTTAGGCGGCACGGGCGGACATCGATAGCAGCGCCTCTATCGGTCACTAGGGAAAGCTGGGCTGTAGGCGACGAAATACCGGCTGAGTTGTCACAAGTTAAATAGGTTTATAGACATCCGTCTTGTGAAAAAGTTGAACTTTTGCCTTCAATATTTCTACAGGCAATTTTAGAAGTGCCTTCACATAGATTACAAAACCGTTTAAATTATTTTATTCACTTCAAGCCTTCCCTATTGTTCTTGATGATGCGGGAACTATTTCTAATTAGTGTTTCTAGCTTAGTAAAAGAACATATTGTGCAAACGATGAAAAAAGCATAAATGGAAGATTTTAAATGCAATTTTATGTAACAAATAATGGTAAATTCTCTACACATCAAGGAAAAGGTGCATGCTAACTGATAATTTAAAGTTCTTGGGGCCAGTTGGTTTCTTCTTTTCTTACGTCGCCCCAATGGCCGCGAATACACTTGTGATAACGCCTATCGTACCAATTTAACACATTCACAAGAAAATTCATGAACCTGACCCAAATGACCTATGGCCTATACCTACCTCTTTCTAGAGACCATGCAGGCCAAAATGCCGACTCAGCGAATGTCGGGCGCTCATTATCCGTTCGTTGTCAGACCTTTTTGTGATCGAAAACGTGCCAACAAGTGAAATGTTTGCTCCATAGCCATTATGGAGGATGTTAAAGTCACCTGAAGTTCAGGTCAAGGTCATTGACTTTGATGAGCGACGAGCGTCACTGACTCTTTTGAGTTTTAGGTACGACTTTAATGATTTGGATCAGATTCCGAATAAACGCCCATTTGAACATTTGAGAACTATGTAGTTTTGGTGACCATGCAATGTGTTGCGAAGCTCTCAGTGGTAGTTAACATCGACCTACTTAGATATCCGGCGGGATGCCTGACGGCTGACCTGACCTGACCTGACCTGACCCATACTTACCCCAAAGGCACAAATGCATAATTATCTAACAACAGGGTGAGAAATTCAGAATGAGAACTTCGAAATGCCCCAGAAATAAACTCACTTCAAGAAGTTCTAGCAGTTAGCACTGAGCACCAGGCCTCAATTTTCTGACATTTGGGGCATTGATCTGACCTGGAAGGTCAACCGATGACTTAAGACATAAGAATTGGGTAGCATAGGCTTTCGTGTCTTGTCACGAGCAATAGGTAGGTACCTACATACCTATGCTCATTTTTTCGCGAAAGTCTAGGGCTCGATCAGAGTCCGAACGGCTAGGGTCCGATGGACGGGACCCCTTTATACAGCAGCCTAAGCTCATAAAAATTAAAAATATACGAGCGAGGTTTATCGTTCCCCGTCACTCAGGTCTTGCTTTTAATCTAACCAACTGCTGCAATTCTTCTTATGGCTTATATTTGCTGCCCATGTTGACAATTTGAGACCGGGTCACTCAGGACCCGGGTTACCCGGGTTTAAAAAAGTTATAAAACTATGAGTACAAATAGACGAAGCATTTATTGATGAAGGGGTTTCTTATATCATTTTCCAAAAAAATAGATGAAAGGGAGTATTGAAGCTCAAATTATTTATTACTCTTACCTACATCAGTGTCATTTCTTTCGTTTTGTCGAATTGATTTTGTCAACTTATATGCAACAGTCGTAAGGGATCGGATGGAGTTGTGTAGGTAGGACAATGAAAAAGAATACCGTAAGGTGGGGCTATTTGAGACAGTGGGGCTATTTGAGACAGTATTTAAAATTGCTATAAAATAAAAAAACCGCTTGAAATTTATGCTTAATTTTTGTCCTGGCGATTTACTGCTTGATTCTACACCTTCCTGAACAAAAATATCACATAAAAATCAAACGCTCTTCATTTTATAGCGATTTTAAATACTGTCTCAAATAGCCCCACTGTCTCAAATAGCCCCACTTTACGGTATGTAGGTAGGATGTTCAGATGGGAGATCTGTGCCCACCGACCGTTCGGCAAACGCTCTGAACTGTTTCCATAGCTGCCGTTCGATCCGCACCACCGTTTGGCTTGGCTCGCTGCCTGAGACTCTGCAGCCGAACGTCACCTTCGACAGCGAGTTAGTGTCATATCAGATGGCTTTATGAGTCAGCCATTATAGCCCTATCGACATGTCTCGTGTAGATTCAGGGCCGGCGTCGTATCTTTAGAGTATAACTCGAAATGTTTCCACTCTCATTTCCACAGTGACTTAAAATTTTAGACACACGGCTGTTGTAAATACCTAAGGCGGGAATATCCATTTGAATTCACATTCATGGCTGAGATCAGAAGCAGTTCTCCCATCCCAGCCTGAGTGTCTCCTAGTGTCTCATTTCAATTGTCCAATGTCCAGCCCTTGGTGCAGAGTCCTCCAACCTCCAGCTCGGCGCTAAAGCTCGCACCAGCAGCTCCGGCCTCCGAGTCTCGAGCCTCTCCAAACATGACCCGTCTAACGAACTTCATGATAAACATGCCCTTGGGATCAAACATCCCCTGTCGATCCGACAGGTGACATGAGTCGGCCTACCGGGCTCAGACTCAGACTCACAAGCCCACAACTGTGTCCGACTGATAGTGTAAACTTGGCGCGGCGGGATGATGGGGTGTGACGCTGCCCCCCGTCCCCCTGGCACGTGCCTGGTCGAGTGTGCCAGCGTTGGTCGGTGGTCGGTGGTTGTTAGCGCTCCCCACCCCCTCTCGGAGGTGTGCCATGACCGTTGACCCCTGCCGCGGTCAGGTGACTCATGCTGTGGTTACGTCTGTGGCTTTGTGGTGTCTGAGTCAGAAGAAGAGTAAGTGCGTGCGTGCATTGCAGGGATAGGCTATTTGTCAATGGCACATTCGGCACATTGTCCTTTCACCTGACTAGTTTTGCTATACATATGAAATAGAAACGTAATGCCCTGCAGCATTGGCAAAAACTTTGATGCGTTTTTAATGAAAACAAAATAATAGTAAAAGAGTAGCGAAAATGATAGCAATATCAATACCTATCGTGTTTGTGAGCGTACCTAAGTAGCCTCATAAAAAATGTGCCCGCTTCTATCTCAAATTTCGCATTTATGTCATCATGTGACATCACCCAGACAGTGAACACAGCATTACCAGCACATATGCCCCGCTTTTCCCACCAATCACTGCCCCTGGGTCACTGCAGTCGCTGCCGCCGGTCCTCCCGCCACTCCCGGGGCCCGCCAGTGTCCCCCCTCCCCGGGGCGCTCTTACGTCGCGCTCACGCCCCTGTCCGGCCCTCGCCGAGCGTCACGCTAATTACCAGACGTGCTGACGTCCGTCCGCGTGCGTGCCCACGTGGCACGTGCTGACGTGGCACGTGCACCGACACAGCGTAATGACCCGAGCAGACTTGTGACAGCTCAAGAAAAAAGTGAGCTCGCTCAGCTCAACTCCGTCTTATCCGCTCCCGCTCAGCTCCCGCTCAGTTTAACGCGGCTCAGCTCAGCTCACGTTCCGCTCAAACCGGCTGCGCTCCGCTCACGCTCAGCTCAGCTCAGCTCAGTTTCCGCTCAGCTCAGCTCAGCTCAGTTTCCGCTCAGCTCAGCTCAGCTCAGTTTCCGCTCAGCTCAGCTCAGCTCAGTTTCCGCTCAGCTCAGCTCAGCTCAACTCAGTTCCCGGTCAGCTCAGCTCAGTTTCCGCTCAATTCAGCTCAGCTCAGTTTCCGCTCAGAAAAAAATGTACCGACGAAAAAATGCACGGACAAAAAATGTAGACGAAAAAAATGCGAGACGAAAAAAGTCGGACGAAAATCTGCGGACGAAACATTGTCCGACGAAAATCTTTTAGACGAAAAAAACGTCATGGAATCATCTCAACTAGGCGGTGTTTCACGGCCGAGAGCAGCACGCCCACGCCGCCATCCGCTCTTGGCACCCTGCCAGGAGCTGACGTTACATTTTGGGGTAGTGTTGGAACTTGGAGATAAGAGTTTGTTTATATCTCCATGGAAACCCCATTTGACACGTGTGATAGCAGCGTGCTGTTATCAGTGAAACCTATAACACCACCCTGATCTCAACCAAGGCAATGTCAACACTATTAGAATTCATAGTCGGCGTGTGAATAAGGGAGCTTTTCCCATGTAATGGACATCAGAAGGTGAGAGTTCCAGTTAGCGCCTCTGCCCCACCCCACTTTCAATAGGATATGGTTGCTTAGCCCACAATCAACCAACGAAGAGGAACTTTATTTGCTAATTCCTAATTGTAAATATTTTATGCACAGGTAAGAAGAACCCTTATTGATAAAATTAATTTAAATAACTGCTTAAATATCAAAGTGAAGAATGCTGAATTGTACATTGCGGAGCAGAGTGTCAAGGCGAAGCATCAAAGCCTGACATTAGGTATTCATCTTGCATGGTCAGACTTGAAACTTGAGACTGGCTGTATTAGCCTGTAAATTGGCCAAGACCCTGGTCTTCCAATTTCCATGCAATATGGGTGAAAGAAATTAAGCTTGATTAGTGATTACTATTGATTTCTTTAGAATTTTGATATTTTAAAGTGCGATCACGAAGGCAGTGTAATTGCTCACTCCATAGCTAGCTCATAGCTGAAGCATCAAAGCCTGAGTTAATTTCCAAGCATGAACTGAAAAGAATTATAACTGGATTAGCTCAGCTCAGCTAAATCAGCTCAGCTCAATCAGCTCAGCTCGCTCAGCTCAGCTCAATCAGCTCAGCTCAGCTCAGCTCAGCTCAATCAGCTCAGCTCGCTCAGCTCAGCTTAGCTCAATCAGCTCGCTCAGCTCAGCTCAGCTCAATCAGCTCAGCTCAGCTCAGCTCAAGCTCATTCAGCTCAGCTCAGACAGCAGCTCAGCTCAATGCATTACTGAGCCGGCTCAGCTCACAGCTCAACAATTTGGCAAAATGTTGAGCCGGCTCATGAGCTGAGCTGATTTTTGAGCCGGCTCAACTGAGCTGATCACAAGTCTGGACCCGAGACAACGAGACATTGTGGTGAGAGGCTTGGGTTATATTGCCTGCTCGATGGCTGGCGGTATGCGTGAATTAGTGGTGTCAATCGGAACTTGAATCTTCGGAATTCCGATTTTGTCCAATGTCCAACTCGGAATTCGGTTGGACAATGACAGCAGGCTTTGGACAACTTTGGACAATCGCTTGCTACACCTCAACAATTTCATAAAGTAATCGTGTTTAACATTGATTGGCTATTAGAAAGCTCAGCTTTCGATATGAATACCGCTTTTGAGCTGGTAACGATACATTAAAACCAAATTAAATAACGGTGTTGAGTGTAAACTATTGCGTAGATGTCGGACATCTTTGGACAAATGCTGGCTTGGACATTTTTGGACGGACAGTCGACGTAAGTATTGGACATTGGACGGACATTGGACATATGTTTTCTGAAATTGACATCACTAGCGTGAATGAATAAGTGGTTAGCATGATAACCGATCGTAATTGCAGACATTATGTCAGCAGTTGAAGCATAATGGCTGCTTAGTGCTCTTGTCTGCCTTATAAAATTTTGTTGCTTGCTCTCAAAGTCCTAAGGTCACATTGCCACTGCCAATTACTCTTGTCGCTCCGGTCTCTGAAAGAAAGGCAACTGAGGCAGCCAGTCAGTGATTCTGAGAAAATCATGTCAGGTCTTTCGCCGGATGTCGTCGGCTGCGGTCTGATCGGTCAGAGATTGGCTTCCGGTCACCGTGGGGCTATTGCCGGTGTCTCCATGGGGCTATTGCCGGTGTCTCCATGGGGCCATTGCCCGTGTCCCGTCTGCTCTACATGGGCGGCCCGCCTCTGAACGTGCGGCGCCTGTCGGGGGCGGCAGCCGCGAACCATTTCTCGGAGGCGATCAGCCGGAAAATCAGCCCATTCAGTCTCGGAGTGGAGTCATTCTGAGCCTGATCCATCGTTAATTTAATAAAATTCAGCTGAATTTAGAACGAGAGCTATGATATGCTGTACCTTTGAGTGCCTTTTCTGAACCTCGTCTCTGTCTGGGGTTTTGGTCATCTGATATAGCACGAGTCGAGAGTGGATTGAACATCCAAAATTCATATCCATCCATGACTCTTTCAACTTTTGCAAGTGTAAACGCTTACGGTAAGAAGACAGAATCAGGAATCTCAAGTGAACAAATGGCTGTGTAGTCACTCAGCTGAAGCGGAGGAGCCTTCTGAAGCACCGTGCTGACCGGAAGCCCCCCTGTCTCTGAGTGCCCTCTGGGACGAAGGGCCGCCGGCCAATTTAGTCGAGCGCCCCTCCGACCACCAGCCTCCCCGACCGAACCCTCTCAATTACTGACGCGCTTTGTTTGCCTCCAAAACAGCGCACGGCCGCCAGATCTGCCCGTGTCGGTGCAGAGGGAGGTGCAGGACGGGCAGCGGGGTATAAAGGGAGAGCAGGGGTCGACGCTCCGGTCAGCGTACCGCCGCGGGCAGCAGCCGGTCACTGCACCGCCTCGGGCTATTCCCGGTCAGTGCGCCGCCCAGATGAGCGCCCGTTTGCGCTGCGTTTCACGGTGGAGCTGCGGGTATAGCTGGTGCCGAGTTATTGGATAACGCCGACTGAGAGCGAAAGCGGAGTGCTTCGGGTCTACTGGCCGCACAAAGAACGAATGGTGACAGCTGTTGAACATTGGGGACTTTCCGGCATTATCACACGTCTCCCAAAGGCGACATTTTACGCATTTTGTTCCCACGACTTCATTATAAAGCGGAGAACAGCTTGCGCTCCAATGGGCATCGCTTCATTAGAGCGATTCTGAAGTGCAACAGGGTAGAAAAACTAATTCAGCTCCCCATCGGTGCACAGCATTCATTATTATCTCGCGCCAGTTACTCGGTAAACTGTCAGTTATCGCCAAACATGAATTTTGGCGATTTTTCGACCAAGTGGCCCCGAACAACAGGCGTTTCCGCCGAAGAACGTCCCCTCAAACGATGACGCATCGGTTCTGCGGAGAGGAAAGCCGTGCCTTGTCTGGCCATTGTGAACGGGCGCTGAATCGGTCACCCTCTGGGGAGCCATCCAAGGTCTGCCTCGTCAACCTTTCCACCCCTGTCAGGGTGATCAGGGTCGGTCCAGCGGGCCGCGGCAGCCCCCCTTCAGCACCCTGTCGGCGCCACTGAGGTCATACTGACATGGAGGGAGGAGGCTGTGACTGGATGCGTGCAAGGCTTGGTGGATGAGCTGGCTCGATGGTACGGTGGCTTGAGAGGCTGCAGCTAGTATGTGGGAGCTAGCATAGGCAGTCACTATAATAGACCAACAGCTCAGGCGATGATTTTAAGCCCAATAAGTAGGTAATATTTGTAACAGGAGGACTCTGCTATGCTCGTTCGTATGCAGCAGAAGTTTTGTACAGCAGAAGGCATTGATTCAAAATTCTATCCTGTAAAAGTCGGCTAGCTGGGCATTTCTTTTTTCTGTTCGATTAAAATCACAAACTCAACAATTTAAAATCAAGAGCACTAGCAGGTCATCATTTATCTTCCTATGAATTTATTCGGATTCACTCAACGTCAAAAACCAGTTGTCATCAATCTCAGGCTACAATAATTGTCATCAGTTCTCGGGAAGCGATATTCGGTCAAACAGTTGTCAGATTTCGAGATAGAAAGGAGCATAATTTCAGTGACCTTCATTTGACCTCATCAGTATGCCTGCTCCGTCAACTCTCAACGCATTGCGAATCGCACTTCTGACAGCGCAGACTCCCAAGGCTCTGTCAGATCTGCCATGCTCGGAGCAGCAACTGCTCAACTCGGTTCTAAAACATCGAGTTCGCCGCCTGGGATATTGCTGTCATTGAAATTCTTCTAATTGGTTATAGACTTCTAAGTAAAATCTACTGAGCCGGAACAGGTGTGATATCAAATTCTGGTCACCTAACCAGGTTATAGACTTTCCATTTTCCATTTTTAGAGAGACAGGGATTGCAGTGTATAACCGGCTATCCGGCTATGTTATCCGGTATGCATGATTCCGAGCAGTTCATGCTCTCCCCATTTTTACATTTTATATAGGTCGTAACGAAATTGTGTTGTGTATCTGAGCAACATACGCCCTTCCCTCGGCATTATCTAGGGCATAGGCGTAGGAACAGGGGGGGCCAGGTGGGCAAGTGCCCACCCACTTTTCGAGGTGGGGGGGCCAACCATGTGTTTTGGCCCACCCACTTTTTACTCGAGGCCCCTCGTCTCGATTTGAGAGGACGTCGTCACCTTCCAGAATAAACAAACTCCGTAAAAATAAGTTCCACGAATCCCCACGCACGGACTCCAAGGGGCCGTGATGGATCCAAGGAGGCCCTCTGTTCATACTTGTCAGTCGAAGCCCCTGAGACTGATGGCCTGAGAGGCCCTAGTGGATCTGAGGAGGCCCCAATATCCACACTGGTCTGGGGAGGCCCCTGACACTGGCAGTCTGGGAGGCCCCTCTATCCACACTAGTCAGGTGTCTGAGACTGGTGGTCTGGGAGGCCCCTCCATCCACACTAGTCAGAATAGGCCCCTGACACTGGCGGTCTAGCCGAGGCCCCCTACCCTCACTAGTCAGAGGAGGCCCCTCTATCCGCAATAGTCAGATGAGGCCCCTGAGATTGATGGTCTGGGAGGCCTATCCATCTACACTGTAGTCAGAGGAGGCCCCTGAGACTGATGACCTGAGAGGCCCTTATAATCACACCAGGCAGAAGAGGCCCATGAGACTGATGGACTGAGAGGCCCTTCTATTCATACTGGCCAGAGGAGACCCCCAAAACTTTCGGTCTAGGAGGTCCCTCAATCCGGCACCAGCCAGAAGAGTCCCCTGAGACTGATGGCCTGGGAAGCCCTTATATTCACACTAGGCAGAGGAGGCCCCTGAGACTGATGGTATGAGAGGCCCTCATATTCACACCAGTCAGAAGAGGCCCCTGAGGCTGATGGCTGTGAGGCCCTTCTGTTCATATAACTGGCCACTGGAGGCCCCTGAAAGCGGTGGTCTGGGAGGGCCCTCTATCCACACTAGTCAGAAGAGGCCCCTGAGACCGATGGTCTGAGAGGCTCTTATATTCATACTGGCCACAAGAGGCCCCTGAGACTGATAGTCAGAGAGGTCCACTCCTAATGAATCTGAGGGGGCCCTCTATCCACATTTACACTTTTCTAGGGAGGCCCCCGAGACTGATGGTCTGAGAGGCCCTTTTATTTATACTGTCCACAGGAGCCCCCTGAGATTAATGGTCTGAGAGGCTCTTCTATTTATACTAACCAGAGGAGGCCCCTAGGATTGATGGTCTAACAGGCCCTTCTATTTATACTAGCCAGAGGAGGCCCATGAGACTGATGGTCTGAGAGGCCCTTCTATTCAAACTAGGCAGATGAGGCCCCTGAGAATGATAGTCCGAAGAGCCATGCGGCGGCAACTGGCCGTGGCCATATTACGGCTCGGTAGGGCCCCACAGAGCTCATGAGAGCACCTCAAGGGCTCCTAAGTAGACACGCTTATCCCCATAAGGATGCCACGCCGGCTTCTGAAGGCTCCTTGTAGGCATCTAAGGGCCCTTTCCGGCCTCTAACGGCTCCACCCGCCTGTGATGGCTCCACGTCAGTGTTTATGAGCGCCACACAGCGGCGCCTTTGAGGGTCATACTAGTGTCTCTTAGGGCCCTATATCGGTGGCTCTGGGGGCCCCACACCGGCGCCTCTGTGGGCCACCACACCTGGGCATCTCAAGGCTCTATAGGTACATTTGAAGGACCCACACCGACACCTCTGAGGGCCCCACACCAGTATCTCGGAGCTCTGAAGGCCCCCAGTGACTCCGAGGACTCACCGGCTCCTGAGAGCACCATGTTGATGTCTAACGGCTCCACAAGGCCACTGAAGGCACCACACAAGCTCTCACTGAGCTCTAATGTCCATGTACCGGCCTCTGAGCGATTTAAGCCAGCGCATTCATAGCTCCACACCAGCAATTGTAAGAGCTTCACACTGAAGTATCTGAGGGTTCCACACCGGTGTCTCTAATGGCCACATACCGGCATCTCTGAGGGCCCCATACCGGCGTCTCCGAGGGTCCACATCTGGCGGGCACCCATCAGCGACTGAAGGTCCCACACTGTCGACTCCGAGAGCCCCATCTGCGTCTGGGAGCACCTCTAAGTCTAATCTCTAAGAACCACAGCGGCTCCTCCGTACGAAAGATGGGCGTCTGCATGCCAAAGGGGAGCGGTTCTGAGACAGTAGGGCACCTACGTGCAATAGAGGGGCGCCTATGAAGCCCATAGGGGCGCCTCAATGCGAAAGAGGGGCGCCTCTGAAGCCTACATATATGGGCGTCCACACTCCACATGCAATAGAGATCTGCAGACTGCAATTGATCAATGCCATGGGGCCTGGGGGTGCATTCATAAGAAACAGGAGCGCCGGCATGGCAAAGAAAGGCGCCTTCAAGTGTCCATAAAAGAGAGACGTCTATGATAAGCGCACATTGTATGCGACAACGGGGCGACTGTGGGACATATAGGGATGTCTCTGATGACTATACATAGGGCGCTTATATGCCAAAGAGGGCGCCTATGAAGCTAATGGGGGCACCTGGGAAACGAGGAAGACATTTGTGTAAGGGTTTTCAGGGGTCATGCGCCGTTTGCGGCAAATAGATTCTAAAAAAATCGGAGGGGAATAAGTTTTAAAAATGGTGCGCGGACTTTCCGCACTGTTCGCTTAAGCGGTTACGCCCCTGGGTACATCTGCCCGAGCTCAGAAGCTAGATTTGGAGGTCATACTTGAAAGCAGCCAGCAGGACGAGGCAAAAGTTGGAGGCCCCTGAAAATAGGAGGCCCCCTGGAAAAGGAGGCCCCTTGACAGGGTGGCCCACCCACTTTTCATGACGTTCCTACGCCCGTGATCTAGGGTCAGTGCTCAAACCGGGACAATTTAATGAATTCGAATAAGCAGTGCCAGTGGCGGATCCAAGGGGGGGTCACATGGGTCATGGCCCCCCCCCCTTGAGGCCCGGGGGCCCAAAGACCTGCCAGGGGCACCACCGGCCTATCAGGAGTATCACAGTCCTGACAGGGGCACCACAGGACCGCCAGGGGCACCACAGGCCTAGCAGGGACACCACGGGCCTGGTGCCCCTGGGCCCTGACAGGACTGTAACGCCCCTGACAAGCCTGAAGTGTCCCCGGCAGGCACGTGGTGCCCCTGACAGGCCTGAGGCGCCCCTGCAAGGCCGGTGGTGCCCCTGGCAGGCCTGTGGTGTCCATGGCAGGCCTGTGGTGCCCTTGCTAGGCCTCTGGTGCCCCTGACAGGCTTGTAATGCCCCTGGAAAGACTGTGGTGCCCCTGGGCCCTGACAAGCCTGAGGTGCCCCTGACAGGCCAGTGATGCCCTTGCTAGGCCTGTGGTGCCCTGGCAGGCCTCTGGTGCCCCTGTTGGGCTTGCGGTGCCCTTGGAAGGACTGTGGTGTCCCTGGGCCCTGACAAGCCTGAGGTGCCCCTGACAGGCCCATGGTACCCTTGTTAGGCCTGTGGTGCCCCTGGCAGGCCTCTGGTGCCCTTGCTAGGCCGCTGGTGCCCCTGGCAGGCCTCTGGTGCCCTTGCTAGGCCGCTGGTACCCCTGCGCCCGGAGAGGACTGGTGCCCCTGAAAAGTCTGAAGTGCCCCTCGGCAGGCCCGTGGTGCCCCTGACAGGTCCAAGGTGCCCCTGCGAGGCCGGTGGTGCCCCTGGCAGACCTCTGGTGCCCCTGGCAGGTCTGTGGTGCCCCTGGCAGACCTGTGTTGACTGGTGCCCCTGCTAGGTCGCTGGTGCCCCTCACAGACCTGTGGTGCCCCTGGGCCTTGACAAGCCTGAGATGCCTGGCTATGACAGGCTCGTGGTGCCCCTGATAGACCAGTGGTGCCCTTGCTAGGCCTGTAGTGCCCCTGGCAGGCCTCTGGTGCCCCTGCTACCCCTGCGCCCGGAGAGGACTATGGTGCCCCTGAAAAGCCTGAAGTGCCTCTCGACAGGCCCGTGGTGCCCCTGGGCCCTGGCAGGCCCAAGTTACCCCTGCGAGGTCAGTGGTGCTCCTGGCAGGCCTCTGGTGCCCCTGGCAGGTCTGTGGTGCCCCTGGCAGGCCTGTGTTGACTGGTGCCCCTGCTAGGCCGCTGGTGCCCCTCACAGGCCTGCGGTGCCCCTGGAAGGACTGTGGTGCCCCTGCCCCTAGGGGTGCTCATGGGCCCAACAGGCCCGTTGTGCCCCTGACAGGCCTGTCGTGTATACTTGCTAGACCTGTGGTGCCCCTGCTTCCTGGCAGGCCTGTGGTGCCCCTGGCGGGTCTGTGGCGCCCCTACAAGGCCGTAGGTGCCCCTGACAGGTTTGTGGTGTCCCTGGAAGGACTTTGGTGCCCCTGACAAGCCTGAAGTGTCAAGGACAGACCCTTTAGACGCCAGGGTCAAGTTCGTCGGACTGACAACGATTTGCTTACCTGATAACGTCCCTGGTAAGTACTCACTACTCAGCGTCCACAACATATATACACATAGCACATTCATATATAGGTACCTACTTGCTTACAATTGGTAAATGTAGTTGTGGCTAAGAGTTAAGATACTGACTAAAAATAAAAAATAAAAAGAAAAAAACTGAAAATGGGGGCACCACCAAAATGAAGTGGACGAAATCCGTTGAGTTTTTAATTTTGGGTATAGGTAGGGGCACCACTTCGATTCATGACCCTCCCCTTGGAGTTTTCCTGGATCCGCCCCTGCGACTAAGCTAAATCGTTTCCTTAAGCATTAATGCTTAACTTCACAGCACGGGACTCCAAGGTGTGTTTCCCTTAGTTTAAACCCGTCTTTTTTATGACCACTCATGTTCCATGTTTTAACCCGCGCCCTGGTGGGGTCTGTTTATAACGCGACCTGGTGGGGGGGGGGGGCTATTTTTTGCCCCCCCCCCCCCCCTCGTATCTCCGAAACTACTGGACGGATCCTCAAAATTCAAAAGGTGTTCGAAAGGCCTGTCAAATTTGTCGAAGGAAACCAAGTTTCATTGATCTCGGGGTCACCGATGACGTCACAGGTCAGGTCAAAGATGAAATGTTTCACCGTTCACGGGTCTTCTAGGGAATGCGCTATAACACCGAGGAAACGCATTTTGTCGAGAATCAGCGGTAGGGCGTCAGTTGCCTAGTAGATATGTTGCTATTAGAGGTCACTGGCAATACCAGGTCAAGTCACAGGTCAGGTCACCAAGGGTCACAGGTCAGGTCACATGAGCCCAACTTTACTAAGGTTGTGTGATACATGTTTTATGGCCAATTTTTCATTTCCAACTCAATGGTGTTGGTTTTAAGACTATCAGGTGCGGCTTAGGTCACTTTCTGGTGAAGTTCAGGTCAAGGTCAGGTTAAGGTCAGGCCAAAAAGGTCAAATTTTAAAGTTGATAGTTTTGCATAAAATGGGTATTGATTCGATGCAGCTCGTCACGGGGAGTCTAATGGTGGTCTTTGTTTTGCGCTACGGGGTCTAGAATTGCTAAAAATTGAGTTTATATTCCGGTTTTTGCGAAATTCATAAATCTTTTTGGATTTTTCGATTATTATATCCAAAAAATCTATTTTTTCATTTTTGGAGGTCAAAATCCAAAAATTTAAAAAATCCGAGATAGCAGTTTTGTAGTCTTGTCCAATCTACAGCTTTTATGTCTTTATCATTTTTCTGTATTTGCAAAGCTATAGGCCTGACAGCTCTTCCTGCGAAACCCTTTTTTGGGTCGAAAACGGCAGAACATGACGTCACTCTGACGTCATTTCCGGCCAACCTATCATAGCCTTTGGAATTTTTTTTGGTCACAATGTGTAAAATTGATGTCCGGGAGGGTACTGAAAGTTTGGTGACGATCGGCGCAACAGTTCTGGAGATATATCGAAAAGTCTGAAGGGGGGGGGGGGGGGCAAAAAATAGCCCCCCCCCCCACCAGGTCGCGGGTTAATGTAGCCACACTTACATAAATGTTTGTCAATATTAATCGATATACGTTTCCATTTATAGCAGATTTGTCAAACAACTGTGTGCTCAGTTCGATGACCTCTGCTGGCCCCTCCCCTCCCCGTGTGTGTGTTGTTCTGGGCTGTTTGGCGGCTGGCCCGGCTCATGTGAGGCATGTTTTACGTGTGTCTCTCGCCAGCTCTCGTCGCAGCCGCCGCGGCCAGCTCGCAGCCTTCCGCGAACTCCTGCCATACTCGCCAGAGAAAACATGACATCTATCGTGAGCCGAGTCGGCGGCGACAGGCGCATCGTGCGCACTTTATCACAGAGACAGTGCAAATGGTGACGGTAACGCAGTTCATCACATGTCAGTGCGACATTAAAAATGTTCCTCTGTTTATTTGCCACGAAGACAGAGACTGCAATAGTTAGCCCAGTTAAATGACAGACGAATATGCCTTAGAGAATGTCAACTAAGGTATCTTGTCAAAATGTGTCACAGAAAATATGCAACAAAACCATAGTGAGATAACTAAACTAAATCGAACTCACGTTCCTCTTCTCTGCATCCACTTTTCCCGTGTAACCGGCGCCTTGGCAACCTTCCCGGTCGGCTTTACGGCACTTCTCGCTTAGGCTCGCCGGCCGTGCCCGGTTCTCAGAGAACACCTGTGTGTGCTCTGGCACCCACTCCGGCTCCAACCACGGTCGGAAGAGGTCACAGGGCCAGACTGCCTGGCGGCGGGCGGGGTGGGGCCTCGCAGCCCAGCATAGCTTCCTGACACGCCTCAGCCGAGGAATGCCGGGCTGTCTGTTCGTCCGTCCGACCGACCGTCAGCTGTCTGTCCGCCTGACCGGAGCAGTTGTCCGTCCGTCCGTCCGTCTGTCTGTCCGTCTGTCAGTCTGTCAGTCTGTCAGTCTGTCCGTCTGTCCGCTTTCCGTCTGTCCGTCTGTCCGTTTGCCAGTCTGTCCGTCTGTCCGTCTGTCCGTCTGTCTGTCTGTCTGTCTGTCAGTCTGTCCGTCTGTCCGTCTGTCCGTCTGTCCGTCTGTCCGTCTGTCCGTCTGTCCGTCTGTCCGTCTGTCCGTCTGTCCGTCTGTCCGTCTGTTAGTCTGTCAGTCTGTCAGTATGTCAATCTGTCAGTATGTCAGTCTGTCCTGTTCGTCTGTCCGTCTGTAGTTTGTCCATCTATCCGTGTGTCCATCTGTCCGACTGTCCGTTTTTCCGAGTACCAGACTGCTTGTCCGACCGGCTGCCCTTCTATCTGTTCTCTGTCCGGCTGCCCACTCTCCAATGTCCACTGTCCAATATTGGACTGGCCGCTTGTTCTTCCGATTTTCGGTCCGTCCGTCCGTCCGTCCGTCCGTCCGTCCGTCCGTCCGTCCGTCCATCCGGCTGTCCGACCGTTCGTTGCTCCGCTGGCCCCAAATCTTTTCGCTCCGTCTGATACCCTTCGCCGCTGTCCGTCCATCTGTCTGCCGCTGTGGCATGTGTCCAGTAGTGGAAAGACGGCGTAACAAGCGAATCTCACTGGAGTGGCAGGCTGGTGTCACTTCAAACGGGGGTCAGAGATGAATAGAACAGTGGGCATCAATCTTAGTCAAGATGATGCTTCATATGTGATCGGTTGTTTCCGGTATTTATATGACCCGTCTTCTGACCTGGTAAATGTCTCTTATCGGCTATCTGCGCTATTTTCTTGGCGTGTAATTGTATGGAGAAACTGCGTCATGGTACTTTGAGAGACCATAGAAGAGCCCTTGTGGGACCGCGGCAGTGACATGCTCTTCAGTTTCTGTGTTTAATGTCTGCAGAATTCCGCTCTGCCGCATGGCTGCAGCGGCGGTCGCTGTTCTTTGTGATACTCGTCCACTGACAGTTCGGAAGACAGACAGCAGCTCTTTTGTTGGTTCTGTTGACTATACGAAGCGGGGAACTATATGAGCTGCCAGCGACACATATTTGACGCTCAAACAATAAGATAGAGAAAAATGGTGAACATCAGAAAGAAACACAGCAACCCTGAAAACTGTTGACGGTTAGCTGACATGTTGTGCTTGAAGAGCAGCTAGCCTGTTGACGTTTGTATTTTTACTTTGAGTTCCAGACTGGCAATATTTCCGCGGAATCATTTTATCTCGCTGATAAATCTCCCTATCTATCTGTACTGCTTCGTGGACAAAACACGGCTTTGATGATGGGTGGTTGATACCACATTTTGCTGACCGGCGCTGCTCCGTCAGCCACTTTGAAGAACCACCAGTAACTTTTGAAGTCTGCCATATGTAATATGTATACAATATTTTCTCTTAGCTATCTCCATATTTGGTCACTAAAACGTTCAGCTGTGATTTGTCGTCCGTCGAAATATTTATCGCATACCTTTGATAAGATACCATGCGATAATGTCGCCGTGACTGATAACAGCTTCGCGGTTTGGCCACGCATCCGCATAACTCGCTTGCAACGAGCCAGTCGGCCGCGCTGGCTGGTGCCCCCACCCACCCATCCCCCTCCCCGCCCCCTCCGCCCGCCGTGCCTCCGTCTCGTTAACTCGGCAGCGCGATGCGCGCCTAATTTGTGAACGGCGCCAATCGTGGCGCGAAATCTTAATTGGCCGCAGATTATGTGGCGGCGCTGGCGGCGTAACGAGCTACCTTCCGGGACGGCGGGAGCTTTGGGGAGGCGGGGGAGGGTGCTGGATTTGGGTTAGCACTCAGCTTTACGTGGTAATGTTATGAACCCGTATTAACGCTACATGACTCTGGGTTGAGTATATTGCCCTCAGAAATCAATATGGATGAATTTTGGTGTGATTTTTTGTGTGTGGAAAGTGTGGAATTTTTTGTCATTCCTCCTTTCCGGAGGAGCTTCTTTCTCCGAAGATGCTACTCGGTCTCGCTCCCGACTCTCATGGCTGTTATTGAGCTTTGCGGCACAGCCTACCTTCGGGCGCTAACCTATGCTGCCATCTAGGGACTGAATAGAGAACCACTCTTGGCCTGTTGTCTCCGGGTGATACGAAGAGCAGATACGAAGCAGCATCCAACCACACCAAAGCATACAAACGTCGGGGTACTTCTGTTATATAATAGTCATGCACTGCACTATCATACAATTGTGTTTCATGACTCCAGCATCTCATGACTCCAGTTGACGGTCAGCCGATGATCGACCCGGCGTGGGTCGGTCGGGTCATCACGTCACGGTTCGCTCGCCTGTCTGTGACGATTTGTGACGCTGCGCCGTGGCGACGACGTGACGTCAATCGTCACGCACCGTCAGCTCGTGAATTAAGTATGCGCGCCGTCCGTCGGGCGGCTGCTGAGCCGGTGCCAGCCAGAAGCGCGTGACAGTGACGGACGCCCGGGGCGGGGGGGGGGGGAGAGGGGGAGCAGATCGATCATTCTGTCACGGCACTGCGGCTGGCGAACCGGATATGTTTATAGTCAGTCTACTGGCCGGGGCCAGGAATTCGATTCGAACTGCTCGAGTGCCGCCTGCCGCGAATAAGGGTTGGTGAATGATATCAGATCAGGGGCAGGTGGAATGGTGAAAATGCTCTCTGTGTTATTGTTGCTGAATATTGCATCTCTTGGAATTGATGCCTTTGACTGAAGTGACTGTAGTTTCGCCTGATGAATTCATCTGTCAAAGATAGTGATGTAATCGCAAAACCGTTTTGTCAAAACTTTTAAATGATGCCTATCCATTTCATCCTTCCTGATTTTCATTTTGAGATGAGACTTTGCCCGCTTGACGTCTATATTTCTTGTCGTCGCAAACGCCTTTATGTCATCAGTGTCGTATGATAATGTGGGTGGAAACAGATGACTTTGACTCTAACATATGCCGGCGCGGTGTTGATGGACTACTGCAACGCGAGGAGACCTGGGCTTGTAAGAACGTCCCAAACAGCATTTACGAGATGTATTTCTGTCGAACTTTTGTTTGAAGCCCAGAATAGCCGGCCTTTCTGTCAGGTTCAGCTGTTGCTATTTCGGGTGATCGATGTCCTGCCATGATATAATAATGATCGCAATCGCTCCCATAATCCTCCGAGAACCATTTGTTAGAAAATCATCAAACCATACACAATCAGTGTCAGGCCCTTCACCTCAAATCTCTAGACCTTTCTTTTACAAGGTAACTGCCCTGCCTTTACCACACCGACGCGTTATATTCCGGGCGTAGGTGTCGTGCGGAACAGTCTACCCGGCAGGCGCTCTCAGTAATGCGACACGTAGCGACACCTCTGACATGTCGGCCCTTCGTCTGACGCTGCGGTCGAGCCTGCCGCAGGGCTGGCCGGCCGTCTCGCCCTCATCATTGATCGCATCAGGGTCGACGATGACAAACTGTCGTCATACAGCCGCCCTGAACGGAGCCATTCTTCACCTGCCGGAGAGCGGGCCTTCCGTCGGCGGCTCCCCTCTCGGTCATCAGCAGGCGGACGGCTCCGGCGGGGGAGCCCGAGCCGGCCGATAAAGAAGGGCCGAGCCGGCCGGCCGTCTTCACGGCGCACTCAATAGCGGCCAATGGGGGCGGATTATCGTCACCGGCGGCGTCTCTCGCCGGTATAAATGATGTTTATTGTGCGGCTCAGCTGCGAGAGAGATGTAGTTGTCGGGGCGCCACTCGGAGAGTATGGAGATATACGTGGGCGGGAGCGATGAGATATGATGGCTATGATGCCCGGGGTGACTGTTGTTGATATGGCGTGTAGCACTTCTGGCCTCTGGCGCTACTAGCTTTGTATGTGATCTTTTGGGGTTGATCGACTGCAAAGTTCAGAGAAAATAAATCGCTGCTCTTGAGCTTCTTTATCGAAGCACCAAAACACACTTGTGTAGGTGTCTATGGTCACAGCAAATAGCAAATCTCAAAATGAACAAATATATATCGCGATTCGCGACCGACACGCACTTTCCCGACGTGAATATCGTCTCCTAATTTCATTTTTCAAGCATGTAGAAAACAAAGCATCGTTATATGAAACACAACAGCCCCCGTTAGATAATTACTGTACTGCAATATCCAAACAGGAATGATATTGCCGAGCTTATTACGAGAGTCGCAATTTAATTTCACACGGCTCTGTGTTTCTGTGTCTGCAGTTCTGAGTCGGGACGCCTTCTGCTCGGGCTACGTGGACAGCTTCGGCAAATGGAACAACGGCTTCCCGTGCCCGAAGCTGGAGGAGGACGCCGTGTTCTGTTGCGGCACGTTCACGTACCGCTACTGCTGCACCACCAGGGACGAGGCCGACCCCTCCACCTACAGCGACAAGTGAGTCGAACGATACGGCACACTAACAGTCGGGCAGCGGGAAGCATCTGATTTATTTGGCTCGCATCTCGTTCGGACCATCCCACAAACTGCCTGGATTACGAACATCTACTGTCTCACTTTCAGGTTCCATCCATCAAATCGAGATTTCATCAACACGACCTCATGTTTTTATTCAAGATTTTCCATGGTCAGATTGACTGCCCGCAACTAGTCACAAGGTTCTCACTCTCAGCACCTAGTAGAAGGGTGCGCAACATCAGGCTGTGGAATATCCCACCAGCACGAGTCAATACTGTCAAAAACTCTATGTTCGGGCGAATTCCAAACAGCTGTAACGCCCTCGTAGCCGCGAACAGTACAGTTGACTTTTTTCACGGCAACACTTGGAGCCTTCAGAACTGCTGCATATTTATTCGGTCAGGCCGCCGGTGTGTACTAGCATGTTTCATTTTAGTGTATACTTTTAGCTTGTTTTCTTTTTAGTGTTGCTTCGTGCTTTTAACTAGTGTTGTGAATCGTTTGTGTTTTCACCTCATCTTGTTTATGATTTTATGTACCGTTTTGACTGCACCTGTTAAAAGGGCGTTTGCCTGTGGGTGCTTGTAGTAAATACAATACAATAAATACAATTTGTTTTGAACAAAGACTATACATGAACGAATGAATGAATGAATGACATAATTTGCTATCAGAGTCTGTTAGGCACCTTATTGATGTTAATCTCAAAACCTCGGCTGCACTGTATGCAGCAAAGGTAACATCTGTTTTCTTTATTTTTAGTAGGTACCTACCAACGCGAACGTTTATTTTCTAAGTTTGTTTATTTTTATGTTTATTTTTCAGCTTGTTTCAAGGATGCATCTATCCTGACAAATTAAACATGAATCCAGTGGCGGATCCAGGGGAGGGCAAAATGGGCATTTGCCCTCCCCAAAGCCAAATCGTGCGGGCAAGACTATCTTTTTGCCCCTCCCAAAGCATGTAGCGATGAGAAAATATAATACGGCGTCGATGCCGATATGGACGAAAACCAGGGCTTCTTTCCTTGACGGCCATTCTGAAGGAAGGAGCTGACCACTGGCTGCTGATATTTTGGGTCGGTATGCTGATAATACATAGATGGAACTCACTGAACTGAATGCATGCATATGCATTATGCAGTGTGGCCATGGTGTGGGGTAACACGGGGCAAGATGCCCAGTCGGGTTAAGACGCCCACCACCCTTTTCGAAACTACCTAAGCAATCCACAGTTTTGTCGTTTGTTGGGAGCCTCAGCGCTGTGGAGCGTTCCGCGTAAAAAAACGGTGGCGTTCTGAGTCGCCGTTTTCTACATTTTTTCATGTGTTCTGAAAATTTCAGACCAAGCTCTCTCAAGGTCACGAAGTCACTAAGTCACGTCAAGTGACATAACCTAAAAACAGTTCCAATGCTTGCCAGAGCAGCTAAACCGAGTGACGGATTGCTTTGAAACTTTCAGTAGTTTATAAGGGCAACAGTACCTACCTATGTATAAAATGTTAATCACATGATTTTTTATATCAATGACCTAAGGCTAGGTCAATTTTGCGACCTCTCCACTAAAAGTCAAGAGAAAATTGAAAGGCGCCTGTTTTGGGCAAACCTGTCCGTTAGCTCAGTTGGTAAAGCAGCAATGGAGTCCCGGTAGTGAGAGCCCGGGCTCGAGTCGCTCCGGCGCTCGACATTTGAGACTCCTGACGGGGATGGTCTGAGGTTGGTGGAACCAGCCGGCAGCCGCAGCCAGTTGAAGTCAGGAAGGGGACAGGCCGTGTCCGGCTTTGAAGGGCACGTTAACTTTAGCATCTAAATTCTCCAGTCACCCGGAATTACGCGATCGGACGGTAGGGGGCGGGCTCTACGCAACAAGCTCGGCTTAGCGTGGGCTTCCGTCAATCCGTCCTTTCAAACATTCGTGCTAAATTCATAAAAAACGTCATTCTTAACAATACCGAGTTACAACCTAAACAGGACACAGTGAACCGGAAAATGGCACCCGTGACCCCTTCTTATGTCCCTGAGGTCATCTCAGGTCACGAAAGATGTGCAACAGTTTGCAACAGTTCGCTAATAACTTTTGATAGAGGCAATCTAGAACAATAGAAACACCTTAGATGTGTTCAGCTTGACAATACGGATCGACTGATATGCAACACGACCTTTTCCGGTCAGGTCATGGCCTTGACCAATTGTCAAAGTTTTAAGTTCACTCTTTAAGATCAAATTATAACTCGTTCGACGCGTCTTGACGAGAGGAGCACGATGTCGGTAAAAGTAAAATCTTACAAGGTTTGAGTCAAAAGTTATCGCATAAAATCCGTTCCCGTAAAAATCGTCTATTTTGGCAGTTCCCCCTAGGGCCTAGAGGCTAAGCCATTCATCTGAGGTCCAATCTGAGGGAATTATCCAGAAAGAGCAATAACAGGCCTCAAATCAGTTTTCTGGGGTGCTCTAGCTCTATTCGTTTCCGAGTTATGCGCCGGTTTTTTCAAAAGTTGTCGAAACTGGACCTAAATATTGTCGAATTTGGCCTTTGATGGCCTCTGGTGACCTGACCTCTGACCTGACCTTAAAAGTGACTGGGGTTATTTGGTCATTATGTTTCACGATCTTTCAAACGCCGCCTACCGCGTTTTGCTACGTGGCCCAGGAGCCGAGTTAGAAGGTGGATGGGCGTTCAAACATCCCCCAGGGTCGTGAAAATCCAGGAGCCCCAGCGCGGCTGCGCACGGGTTAACATAGGACATTTACCCCATCTTACCCCGTATATGGGTAACATGACCTTTTGTAGTAAATCGCAAAAATAAACAACTTCTCTTCATCAGGAACACTGAGCTCTTGCATACATTCAAGATAAATAACCAATTGATAAAATAGCATCACAAACTCGTTTGTAATAAGGAAAACGTATGAGATGTGCATTTTCTATTGAGGTGGGCGACTTGCCCCGGGCTACCCTACTGGCGTTGTAAAGTCACTTGGTCATTGGCGCGGTGGTGGGTCGGGGTCGCCGATGGTCGGCTAAACTTTTGCCCTCCCCAAACGGATCGGCTGGATCCGCCCCTGCATGAATCCGATTTCTTTTTTAATAAATTTAGACCCGGAATGGGCGTATTTCTGCAGCTAGAAATCACCATAAGGTATGCCATCAGTAAAAATGTATGTACAGTTATTTGCCTTAACCAAACAGAGATAACAAACTGTTGCTACTGGCGTGACTTCCCATTTGATTCTGACATGTGCCGGAGCCAGGCACAACCACACGAGATATGCGAATAGACGTAATCGAAGACGATGAGTGCCAGGCGGACAGACGGATCGATGGAATAGGCGAGCCGTCAACGCGGGAGCGGGCGTCCTTCCGGGCCGATTTAGCGACCGAGCGCGCGCAAACAGCGCGCCCAAATTGCCGCAGGAGAGACATACAGATGGCGAAAAAAGCGCGCGGAAACGAGCGTCGAGCCATGAAAGATGGAAGCAAAGACGGAGAGCTGAACGGGGGAGGGATGATCGTAATGGGTAGACAGTCTGGAAATAGAGAGGGTGGTAGCGGTCCAGGAGAGCAGCACTGGTGAACTTTGGGTGTCCTCACAACGCAACAGGAGTCTCTCTCTCTCTCTCTCTCTCTCTCTCTCTCTCTCTCTCTCTCTCTCTCTCTCTCTCTCTCTCTCTCTCTCTCTCTCTCTCTCTCTCTCTCTCTCTCTCTCTCTCCTCTCTCTCTCTCTCTCTCTCTCTCCTCTCTCTCTCTCTCTCCCTCCCTCTCTCTCTCTTTCTCTCTCTCTCTCTCACTCCCCCTTCTCTCTCTTTCTCTCTCTTTCTCTCTCTCTCTCACTCCCTCTTTCTCTTTCTCTTCCTTTTTCGATCTCTCATCAGTGAGCAGTTTGTCCCATGAAGCATAAGCCGTGTTGCACACACATAGCTAACTTATAATCCCATGTTTTACCCATCCATCACCTCTACAAATACAGCGTCACCGGCCAGCACAAGCTGTGCAAAGTGCGTCCTGTCTGTCCCATCTTCGGCAGAGAAATCACACAAACTCTCCACAACCCAACACATCGGGCACCGTTCCAGACCAGCGCTCGCAGCTGTAATTCATTCGCAGCGCGCGCGTGTGTGTGTGGGTATTTCTGTGCGGCGCGGGGCAATGTTCAGCAGACGGGGAGAGGGGAGAGAGGGGGAGAGAGGGGCGCCTCAGGGCGGACAGAGAGTGCCGAGTGAGAGACGGGAGCTGGCGGGACGCCGAGCGCTCCCATCGTTTCCTGTTCTTTTCCTCTTTCTCTCGCGGGAGTGACAGAGAGCGCAGCCACTGCCAAATCGCCCCGGCCGGCGGAGCAAGTCGTAGAAACAGGGACGGTTCCGTAATGGTGCAGGGTCACGGTGGCTTCCAGCACTAAGAACCGACATTCTTTTATGAGGTACAGCTGTGATTAAAATCCAGACACCGCTTTCAACTCAGCGCGGATTTAGGCACTTAACAGCTCCTCAAAACTCTGGTTTTACTTATCTCTTTTAAAACAATTGCTCCAGCTTCCAACAGCAGCGCGGTGGCTTTTAAGAGCGATGCTTCCTGGAGCAAATAACGCTGGCAGGATTCTTTTGTTTGCCGGACGAGCATTGATCAAGTCACACACTGCAACCACTCATCACATCATGATCTTGCCTTGTAACAGTGAATGAAACTATATGGGCATTTGTTATCATTCAACCAGACACCATCAGTGAAGATGTAAGGATATAAATGCATGAATGGCAAAATTTATTACGCCTCCTCAGTTATGACACCACCAAGAAAAGAGGTTATGGGCTGGCCTGAATCACACTACAGATGAACATTTCGAGCCAACGTCCATATGAATTGCGGTTGAGTGAGCGTTATGACCTCGTCTCGTAAGCTTCACTTAGTTGCTGTATGGCTTTTCATACCAGCGACGTAGATTTCTGCACAGACCGAAGTGTTAAAAATGGCTGTGTTATTTAACTGTTTAGTGTATAGTGTTCAGTGTAGTTCACTGTAAAGTGTAGTCTTATTTTTGTGGGCATAGATAACATGAATCTAAGTCTATGAATCTATGAATCTATGATTCATATTATCTATGTCGTGGGATATCTATAAGCTCAAATGGTCAATGATTTGTTTGTTTTCTGGTGAGACCTTTCATAGACTGACATCAGCTTCTGAAAATTTACACTGCATTCATTTCAGGGAGGACATGCCCTGACGTAAGGTCTCTGAAATACTGCGGATATGAGCTCAGTGTTGTGACATGACGTCGGCCCCTGTTGTGACTCGGTGCGAATGTACGGCAAGCTCTTTATGTGGCGGAGAGGAGTTGTGATGTAGTCCTTGATGTAAGCTGATTTACAGTTGTGGTGACCCAGTCTTCTTAAAGCTGTTTTCTTACGTAAATGTGTCATGCAGGAACGCACAGCGTCATGAAAAACTCGGACAATCACTTTTGTACGATGCAGCACACAAAACCACACAAATTGACATAACCATTCCTTGCTCTCCGTCAACCTGCATACTTTAATTTTTATGACAACTTCCTCACGCTTACAGCGCCCAGCCAACACTTATTCATGCCACATCTCATTCATTGCCATCATGCCAGCTCGACATCCTTCCGGGAACCACACCCTCACCTTTAATGGAGCCGAACTTCTGTCGAGCTCCGAGGAGGTTTTTCGCCGGTTCCTTCCAATGCCGACGGACCACTCCACTGAAGAGGTGCTTCCCTCGCTGGAGCGGCGTGCCGGCGGGCCCGGCGACGGCGGCTTGTTAGCTGCGGTCGAATGGTCCGCTCGTTAGAGCTGGCTGCGTCCTCAGACACGTCTTCCCAGGAAGGCCGGGTCCCCGCACTGGCCACAGTCGCTGGACCTTGATAACTCGGTGCTTGGAGAGACGAGATGAGGACTCGCTCTTATTGATCATGGTTATGCAATGCGGAGATGAGGAGTGATTTAAAAGAATCTAAATCAGAGTATTTCAGATTTTTACTTCTGCTGTACAGTGTGCAATATTTGCCGTCCTTCTTGACCTTACATATTACACTTAATGAACATGATTTTGTTTTGCGCATTCTGTACACATCTAATGACCTCAAAGGAATGTCGAGTCGATGTCCTCCCGTTTGACTGCGATGCTGACTGTGACTCCAATGACGTCATTGGTCACCAGCAGTATGCCGTTGGTGATGGGCGTCGTGTTCGGCACCATCATCACCGTCATCCTCGTCATCACGGCCATCTGCATCTTCTGGAAGTCCTGCCGCTCCTACAAGAAACGGAGAGCCGATGGAGGTTAGTAAAACTAGAACACGAGCTGCAAGGTCAAATGCACCGCTTGTAACGTACAATGTTCCAATGAATTATGAACTGAAATGCACCTCTGACTTGTCAGCTGAAACCACTCCCTGGCGGCTACGACGTTCCAAATACCACTCTCCAATTTCGCATGAATGAAATGGGAATCGTAACCATAAAACACAAATGAAACCACACACGCAACAGGGCCTCTCCCCGCGCCCCTGACGCGTCTCTCTCCCGCCGGCGCTCCGCAGGACCCATGTACCGGATGCACTCGTCATCGACGGGCAGCGGCGTGGCCAACATGTACAGCTACTCGACGGGCTCTCTGGGGAGGCTGGACAGCCGCGGCGGGATGCTGACGGACGACGAGGACGTGCTGCAGGAGGTGGACGAGGTGGCCGTGACGCACCCCTGCCGGGTCAGCACCATCAGCACGGTGCCACGCAGCTTCACCTCAGACCGCTGCAACAGAGGTCAGTGGTGAGGGGGGGGGAGGACCAGCGCTCAGGAGTGGAATGACGGTGGTCGGTTTTGTAGTGCAGGCGCCGATCATTTTGCTTCAGACATTCATAAGATTGCAGGTCTTCCCGCTCCGCTCTGCTTCGTTTGTTAGCCTATGAATCATGAATTTCATCTTAACTCGTAAATCACGGAGAGCTGTCGTTATCAATGATTACCATAACGGGCACTTGGTGGCCATCCAAACCATCGACGAATGCAAATATGAAAGCACTCCAACTGTCCAATTTGTTAGGACGATGACACATTTCCGTGACCGTTTATCTCACTTCCCCTCAGTCTCGTTCGCCGATTCTGTGGGTAACAGCTCCATTTCGACTGCTACCGACAACGAACGACAGCTGTTCATCGAGCAGTCGGGCGCACCACCGCCTTACAAGCACGCCGACTACCTGGAGCCCGAGCAGCAGCGCATCATGACCTTTCCGCGCTCCTTCTCGGCTGGCCAGCCGCGCGAGCTCGACGTCGGGCACTACCAGGTGCCCCGCTCGCCAAACGACGATACCCTCTACCGCTCGACAAAAATTCTGAAAACCGCCCTCACATTCGG
>NW_024883605.1:0-61648 GCF_019059575.1 Amphibalanus amphitrite
TCTCCCTCTCCCTCTCTCTCCCTCTCTCTCTCTCTCTTTCTCTTCCACTTCTCTCCTCTCTCTCTCCCTCTCTCTCTCTTTCTCTCTTTCTCTCTCTCTCTCTCTCTCTCTCTCTCTCTCTCTCTCTCTCTCTCTCTCTCTCTCTCTCTCTCTCTCTCTCTCTCCTCACAATATTCTCGACTGCCACAGCGTTGTAGAACTGGTTTCCAGACAGGTCCAGGCGCTCCCCAATCCGTAAGCCCCAGCCCACACGGCTCAACCGCCCAAACACCCTCCGGCGGATGACCTCCGACTTCGGCGACCTGACCCCAGCCGACCGGACCGATCGCGTCCCTCTCCACGCCTCCGCCCCGCTTCCCCCACTACAACTGCGTAGTAATTGTAGCGTGTGCAAAGGTCACGTGACATTATTTACTTCTGCGGTTTGTTCGGCTGACAAGAGATGGCACTAGTGGTCTGTGGATCAGAGGCGGGGCTAGGTTCTACGACTTCTTGGGGCAACTTTAGGGCAGAAAAGACGTTTTTGGCTCCTCATCCCAAAATGCTTCGAACATACAAAAAACAAGTTAGATATTCGAAAATCGGAGGACCAAACCGATCGTTTGACATATCTTGCTCGACTGAGAATTGATCGGTCTTCAAACTACTGAGCAAAAACGAGGTGATTAGTAGCAAGTGCTGGTGACTGTACATACACGATCTGTACGGCGCGGTCGTGAGCTCGGCTTAACGGACACCTCGCGGATGGCAAGACGAGGGGCGGAAGACGCGACGGGAGAGACAAGGGAGACGCGATATGAGAGACAAGGAGACACGGTGGGAGGCTGGAGACACGCGGCGTGGCGCTTGGTATGAGTGATGAGATACGTCCCAAACACGGCTCGTGGCACGGCGGAGGCGGTCGAATCGTGGGCCGGGCCGGGCCCAGCGTCACCTCGCGATGGATGTCAGTGGAGATAGAGATTGGGGAGAAAATGAACACGCGAGTAAAAACAGCTGGAGGAAATTTGATTCGGCGGGTCGGATGATGAGTGATTAGATAACGATGGTGATTTCTCGAGCGCTCATTTCAGTCGTAGATTCGATTACTTATAGGTCATATCGTGATGTGTTGATAAGACTCGGATATCAATTTTAACGATAATCCTTTTTTCTGATCAGTAACAAAACACGATAAATCTGGCGTTACGTCAAAGTAACAGATCACTAGAAACCGCTACCGGAAATCTATCGCGCCCTTGTCTTACCATTTCAGTAAAGTAACCTCTGACTAGCCGTCCTATATGTAGTGGTCTAGCCAGCCCGGTCTCACCTGAATGAGGTTCGAGTGGAGCACCAGGGTCTTGAGCTGGGTGAGCCGGCGCAGTGCGTCGGTCGGCACCTGTGTCAGGAAGTTGTTGCTGATGTCGAGCAGCTCCAGGTCCTGCAGGCCGGCCAGGTCGCTCTCGTCCAGCTGGAAATGGAGAGCAGGGAACACGGGGTTACCATTTGGGCACGACATGTGGTGACCACATGCTCTGAATGGGCATTTCGCTTAGCATTAAGATGTAAGACTTTCATTATCATTTTCTCATTGTTTTAAATGGGTGCTATTGTTGTCCCACCTGCTCGGCTCACTTGCCAAATAGTGAAAGCTCATTTTATGTCATCTCAGCCAGTAATTTTTATGTCGCCGGTCGTTTGAGCAAACTCTGGACACACGTTTCGGCCATCGCATTAACAGCGCTGACGTGCGCCTGCCATTAGCTGGTCTCGCCGCGGCCTCACCGCCGCATGATGATGGCCCATTGAGCCCTACGGTCGTCGTCTGCACCAGATAAACGATCCGGACTCGGTGACCATCCCATGTGCACGCTGCAGGCGCGGGTGCGGATGGCGTCTCGGCGTCAGGACCGATTTATTGTCCGGGCTGGTTACTGCTCAGACCACTGTGGGTTGTGTGAACATATGGTGGGCGTGGCCCATCTACTCCTCTAACGTCCCACTTGTGACCAGCGCGCGCCGTTCCGAACTACCGTGACGCCGCCGTTTCTGGCGCGCGGCGGCCGTTATGGCGCTGTGTGTGCCGATTGTGGCGCCGCTGTGGCGACGGCTGCGCACGGTGACCGTGTTTGTGTTCGGCCGTCGTTTGGCCGTGGGAGCGGTCCGTGGGTTTACGGAACTGTCGTTCCGGCGCCGGGCACGGTGCGGGCCGGGCCTGACTCGAGACGGACGCGGTCGGTCACCACGCCACGCTGTATCTAGGACTCTACAGTCGTCGTAGTGTAGTGTCGTAGTCGTAGTGTCATAGTGGACTCTGTAGTGTCGCGATTCGTGGGCCGTTGCCGGCCGGGTGGGAGAGGAACGGCAGGGGAAGTCATTAGTCTTCCTCTTCTTTCCAACTGCCTCCATGACGCCCGTAAGTGGCGATTTGCATGATTCATGCTCGCCGGGGAATCCTTAGCACCTCGACTGATGGTAACGTCATGCTGCTTATACAAGTGGCACCCTCTGTGACCCGCGACACTGATCTGACTACATGAGTGTCACTCGGCCGGTGTCCTTTTGACCTTCCAGCTTTGCCAGTTTGGTCTCCAACGGCCCTCACGTCACCACACTGTCTTCAAGGACTTGGCCAAATAAACCATCTGCTTAATGTATGGATTCATGAGAATGAATGCGACGATGGTAGTATTGACGGTGATGGTGACGGTGGACAACGCGCGTTCTGACAACCGTTCGAGTGGGCGTGTCGGGGCGGGGCGCGATGACTGGTCAGAGTGGCACCTGACGGAACGGGAGCCCAGTTTTCTCCGGCGTGCCACAATGAACGCCGACCCGGTAACCAATCGGCGAAAGTGAGCGGGATGCAGATGCCGCCCGGACGAGTGTCGCCCATCCCGCCGAGAGGACGGGCGAGGGCCACATGGCGGCACTTTCGCACTCTGGCGGCGCTCGCGTGACGCACGTTACGCTGGCGTCTCGGCGGGCGCCCGGTGTGTAACATCACGGTCTCAGAGTGGTCTAATGGAGAGAAAGGCGCGCAGCGGGATGACTTGCCTGCTGGATCTTGTTGTAGGCCATGTAGAGCCGCTGCAGCCGCGCCAGGCCGGTGAAGGCGCCGAACTGAAACTTGCGGATGCGGTTGGAGGAGATGTTGAGGAAGCGCAGTGCGGGCTGCTCCAGAAAGGCGTCCGTCTGTACCTGGTCTGTGGACGGGCAAACAGGGGGAGCGGTCAGAACACGAGTGGCGTGAGTGGGGGAGGGGTATGAAGACGACGATGGGAGAGCAAGGCAAATGTTGGGATCTGCTACTGCGGGGGGACAGAGGCGTCAAGGGCGTGTATGCTCTGGTCCATAGTTGGCTAGAGCACGGACGAAAAGAGGTTATGAACTTAGAAAAATATCTAACTTTTAAAATAAAATCCATGACCATACGATGGATAAATGTATTTGATGCGCGCGACTAACAGTGGCGCGCAGCAAAGCCTTTCTCTGCCCGCGGGCGCAAACTGTAGCCTGTAGCGACACCTACCGCACGGCGTGAGCACCACCGGCCCTCAGGCCTCAGTGAGCGCCCGCAGTGCCACGTGACAATATGTGTTCTGTGTGCTTTCGGAATTCCTTTGCGTCTGGTGCGCACCAACAGTGCGGTGCGCCGCTTTTCAATTACAGGCGAGTCCTTCCCGTGTCGGGATTATATCTAGTGCCTATTCTTACGGCCCTGTGCGGCCGTCTCGTTGTACTGCTTCCCCGTCTCCGGCGGCGCGTCAGTGCGGCCGGTTGGTGACCCCGGCCCTGCACGCCTGACTCCGCTAACGGCACAGCCGCTGACAGTAGTTTTGTCGCGGTTTTTCTATCTTCCCGTGGCACTGTGCGGCAGTTTCGCTTCGGGCTGCGGCGCTGTCCGCGACTACGCTCGACTCCCGTGGGCGGCCTGAGCTAATCGTTTTGCATAGACCACTAATCCGCGGCCATCTCTGTCCCTTTGTCCGGCGCGTCCCCCTACCGGGCCGCTTCCCCTCCCTCGCTCCCTCCCCACCCCGGGGGTGGGGATGGTCGTACCGATACGCGCCGCCAGGCGGCGGCACCGACCGGTCCGAGTGCCGGCGCCGCGGCCGCGAGCGTCGGCGGTCTGCTGCGCTGCGCGGCGCGACTCGGGATGCTGGAGCCGCAGCCGCAGTCTCCGTATCTCGCCGGCGCGCCTGGGCGCACGTAGACTTATGGCAACCTGGCGCCCGGGCGCATACAGTTTCGTCAGCTAGGCTCGTTCCGGTGGCTTTTTCATGTTCATGGGGCGGGGTTTCACGTGCATGTATTGCCAGTCCAGGCCGTCTTCAATTTTTTTTTCTTACTTTTACAGATTCCTAAACCGTGACCTGGATCGCAGTGATTTCTCGTGGCTTTTTCAGACCGGACAGTATGTTTTTCGCAAATTGGTCTGTTTCGACCAAATATACTCTACGTACTCCTCACTTCTTGTCACCAGTGTGCTTGCTTTCATCCAAAGTACCCATGGACCATGTGTCATATGTTGTGCATGTTTTTATACTTCACGGCTATGTTCCTGCCTGGTTGATCTGACCTTGCCCCCACTACAGGGATCTAACATTCATGTCGCATTTCATACGTAATTGTGCGCGGTCGTCACCGAGTTTATGACGCGAGACGCCCCATGCGAGACAATACAGTCCAGGCTACCAACAGCCCAATTTTTGGGCATGTTGCCAACACTGCTTCGACGCCGTTTTCCGGAGTCCGAGGTGACCCTGCGTGCCTCGTGTCCTACACCCGTTTTCTTGAACGACGTCACGCTCATTTATTTTCCACAATGTATGTATGTATGTATGTATGTATTGATCTAAAATCCATCCACATAACATGGTTTTTCAGGATTCAGCGTCATGCACAATACAGTAAAATGCAAGAAGGCAATAGGCACTGGCAGATAAAATAAGACAACTAATTGCACTAAAACCGGAATAAAACACAGCACCCCAAGACCTCAGGCTTCGCTGGCCGCCATTGCGCGGCGAAACGCGGACAGCGTGGGCTGCTCCCTGACGGCCGGCGGCAGCCGGTTCCACGCGGCAGCAGCGCGGTAACTAAACGTTCTCTGTGTGGAAGAGAGCCTACACTTCTGCAGCTCCAGGGCGCCAGCTTCTACAGAGCGTGTGACCCGGCCAGACACCTCAGAGCGGGACACAAACATGCGGCGGATGGAGAGAGGGTAAGCTGGTATGTGGAGCGCCTTCCACACCTTCAGCAGGTCCCTCTCCCACACCAGCCGCTCCACTCTGGGCCAGCCCAGGGATGCCAGAGCCGGCCCGATCCTCTCCCGACGCCGCACGCCTGTCACGATCCGAGCACTGAAGTTGATGAGTTTTTGGATCCGAGTGAGTTGATTTTTTGTGGTTCCGCCCCACACCGAAATGCAGTACAGAATGTGAGGGAACACGTGGGTCTCAATGAGTAACTTTAGCGTTTCCTGGTCAAAATGGTGGCGGAACTTGGAGAGGGATATGAGGAGGGCATTGCACCTCCTGACGATGTGACTGATGTTGGTGTCCCAGGCCAAACACGAGTCGACAGTCACCCCCAACAATTTGATGGTTGGTGACGGTTTTAAGACTGACTCAGCTATGCAGATATGAAAGTTTTCGATCTTGCTGAGAGTCTGGCGGGTTCCGATGAGAATGAAGTCGGTCTTTTGAGGGTTCATTTTAAGAGAATTTGAGCTAAACCAGTGTTTCATGACATCCAAGGAGTTTTCGACACGTTGTTTTAGTGATGCTAAATTTTGAGGGTCAGGACGCGAGTGATCGAGCAGCTGGGCATCGTCAGCATATGCGATCACCCGACAGTCCGGTAGATGGCAGTGCAGGTCGTTCGTCAGCAGGCTGAAGAGGATCGGCCCGGCTATGGATCCCTGCGGAACCCCGCAGGGGACCGGCAGGACTGTTCTGCCGCCCCTGACCAGCTGCCCCCGGCCGCCAAGATAACTACCAAACCAGGTCGGGTCGATCCCGTACCACTCCAGCTTGCGCAGGAGGACGCCGTGGTCGACGCTGTCGAAGGCCTTGCTGAGGTCAGCTGCCGTGACTGAGGAGACCTCTCCCCGCTCTGAGTTCTGGCTGATCCATTCGACAGCGTCGAGCACGGCGTCCTCCGTGCTGTGACATGATCGGTAGGCGTACTGGTTGTAAAATAAAATGTTGTGGTCCGATAGGTACCGCGACAGTTGGTCACACACAACCTTTTCAACAACTTTTGACAAGTGAGATAAAAGTGAGATCGGTCTGTGGCTAGATGGTTCGTGTACATCACCGCGTGGCTTAAGGATCGGCACCACCTCGGCAGTTTTCCACGCCTCAGGGAAAACACCTTTGGTTAGGGACACATTCACAAGTCGCAGCAGGTGGGGGCCAATCACATCAAAACAGCGCTTCACCGCACCGAGTGGCACCCCGTCCAGCCCCACCGCCCCAGACGAGTTCATCCGCCTCACAGCTCGCGCCAGCTCCGGTAGGGTCGCAGGCTGGAGCCGGAACGCCGCTGAGACTACTATAGGCGGCCGCGGGGCTAGGCCCGCAGTGACGTCATCATTCAAGTCGGCCGCGATGCGAGAGCCCACCGACGCGAAGAACTCGTTGAAAATGGTGTCGCCACAATGAAATGGTGTCGCCAGGGGTAGCCAGTAAGAGTTGGTTGCAGCGCGGGAATCCAAATGTTTATATTGTCTCGGTGGTGGTCAGACCACCGGTGAAAGCTGGGAACATTGTGTGCAGGATGTCTGGCTGCCTGTGAAGCATAACTGAATAATTCGACAGGGCGTGAGAGGAATGTTTGGAGTCCATTCATAATGTCAGCTCCATGACAGAGTCGAGTGCAGGTATCGAATCACGACGCGCATTGTCGGGAAATCGCCAGGTGTGCGCGAACAATGCCCGTTGGACACTGCTGCATGCATTGCGGTCGTGATTTGCCTGACCAGAGTTGATGGATGATCACGGAACGACGAAAGGTGACCACATCCTACCTTTTGTTTGCTGGATTCAGTCAACTGCCTCGACTGTTCAGCTGCAGACTGATCATGTTTTTTTATGTTTTGAGCAAATATATTTGTTTAGCAGCATACGATTAATGCAATTTTTCATTTACGTTATTTGTGCAGCTTACCAAATATAATCAAGGTTAGGTATGTTTCAGTTCTTCATTTCTTTTGTTAGTGTCTGGCTACGTAGCTTTAAATGATTCCAAATAATTCAGAATGATTTATTTGCTCCATCCTGGGACTTTCTGAAGCACCTACTCATAACTACTGTAAGTCGTAACGATAGATTGATTTACTCAATGATTGATGAACCAAGTTTTTCCTACACATTCCGACCAATTACCGGCGATTGGCGCGTACGCTGTTAGTGCTGCGAGTACTCAGAAGACGGTCCATCACTATTACGGGTACTTTTTACCGGCGCTGAACCGTTACGGTCCTGCCGCTGTGGCCGGTCGGTCTGCCGGCGGCGGACACTCGGACGGTGCCAATTACGCTGCCTTCCGCCGCCATCAGTCGACGGATTTACGAGGTAGCCGCCGTGCCCCTCGGCCACGGCTGGTAACGCAGCTTTTTATCGACGCCGTATCGAAACCCGGCGGAGTGTGTCGGTCTGGGCGACCCGCGACGCAGGGTTGGATGCTGGCTGGGTGCTCTCGGGTGGTTTAGACATGTAGGCGTCATAAGAGCTCCCGAACCTCCGTCAGACTATTCCGACATCGTGGGCGTTAGAAAAGCTCCCAGACCTCTGTCGGACTATCTCCCTTTCCAGTGCCGGTCCGTCCGGCGCGTCGCTCGGCTGCCGCAGGCGCGATGACCCGGCGGCGTAGGGTCACAGGGGTGAGCCGCCGCGCCTGGTACTCGGGCCGTTCACCTCCACGGCCACACCCTCTCCGGGAGACTCCGATGGAGAGGTGGAGAGGTGACTCGAGGTGACTCGTAGGATGACGGAGTGAGTGGAGAGGAGAGGAGCACAGGACAGACGCCGAGCCACAGGGAAGGCTAGCAAATAGCCGAAGCCTGGCTCATTCAACTTACCGAGCAACCGAAAAAATGCAGCCAACATGGTCAGTGATCACTCAAGCGCATTCTACGTCCCGTTTTAAGACATCCGCAAATGGAAATGAAGGCAGTATTGCATTACTCCTCCGACTTAGGTGGTCATTACACGAGGCCAAACGCCTAGCAATGAGCAACAGGAATGCCCGTCCATGGCGCTGTGAGATGAGCGTCGGCCGTAAAATCACGATAATCGGCCCGGGATCAGCGCCGCCGGAGAGTTGGGGTGGCTGTATGCGGCGCTGGACCAGCTGTGTGCGGTACCGGTCCTACTGTATGTGGTACTGGGTCGGCTCTGCGCAGTACCAGACTGCGTCCGGGTACGGTCCGACCGCCGCGGTACCCGCTGAACCGCACCGGAATGGCGAGCGGCGTGCCTTCCCCGGCCGTCGCCGCGCGGCCTCCCAGGACGACGAACCGGTCGGTGCCGGCCGGCCGGCTGGGAACAAACGGCCGCCGCAGGACCGGCCGATCGGTCACGCGTCACGGCCGACCCGTGAGATGAGCTCGTGACCGGCCACCGGTGACGTCATCGGAGCGCCGCTGCCCGCTGACGTCATAAGAGTGTGCTAGAACGTCACAGGCGCATTATGACGCTATTAGGGAGCTGTGTAACATCAATGGAGTGTGCGTTATTGTGACGTTACCACAGCCCTATGCTTTGCTTCTATAGCTCACTGACGTTACTGGAATATTGTCGTCCCTGGAACACTGTGTGACGGTACTAACACCTCTCACGGCACCGCTAGGTTCAACCCTCGCCCGCACATGCCATTTTCCCATCCTAGAACGCACATGGGGGGGGGGGGGGTTGCCACCCCCCCCCGCGCCATTTCGTTCCTGTTGGAGATAGAGCTTAGCAGTAAAGACCAAAAAGATTCTTTGGGAAGAGACGAATCCAATGATACCCAGTTTTACCTTCTCAGGTCAGTCATCGACCTTCCAGGTCAGGTCAAACTAAAAAATGTTGCTGTTTTGGGTCACCGTTGGATATCAAGTGCGCTGCTTATCAAATACCGATGACGATGCTGTTTTCTGGTGCCAAGCCAGCTAGAACCTCTTTGTCACACTATCCGACCAGAATTTTGCTGCTGAGGTCATTTCAGGTCAAGTTAGGTCAAGGTCAATTATATGTGTTTGTATGTCTGTGTGTGTCTGTGTGTATACTGATGTGTGCACCGATTGTTTTTGGGTCCATATCACATGAAATCATGATCTGAGAAGCTTTTACCAAAAATGCAGTCAAAAAACTTCACAAAAAGTAAATTCAGCTTGCCTAAAACGCAATTATCTTAGATGACCTAGGTTGACCTTGACCCTGACCTTGACCCCTGTACATCGTCGAACAACATGTTCCATGATAGGTGGGAGGTAAGACTGGCAAAAAAGGCCGAAATCAGGGTGTCAAAAGCTCACAAGGCCCATGGCAAACGCAAGATGTTGATAATTGGCCATTTGGGTCATGACATGACCTGAAAAACAAGGTCATATCTCCGAAACCAAAAATCACAGAAACTTGAAATTTTCAGTGGACATCAAGAAAGGATAGACGAGCAGCTATACGAAAAATCAGCCTTCTAGCTCTAAAAATGTTGAGTGCAGAGCAGAAAGACTGCCTGGGGGGGGGGGTGGCAACCACCCCCCCCCCATGTGCGGGCGAGGGTCAAAGGCCTGGTGGCCCACCTTGAAGCGTGGGTCTCGAGTGGGGCGTGACATTGATTTTATATCGCCTGAGTGGAAAGAGGTCCCTGTCATGATGGCTGGCCGAACAGCGCAATATCGCTGAGCCGCGGTGCGGTCGGGGCGTTTGTTGTTAATGGGCAAATTACCCCGCGGATGTAATTGGTGTTTACGTGTGGCGTTTCAATGGCCCGTTTCAAAGTGTGCATTATTTACGGAGATTAGCGTCGGTTTTTGTGGACGTCGGCCGCAGACGTGTATAACTGTACCCGGGCTCTCATTATTAGCGCCTTTTGAGCCGGGTCTCGCGGAGCCTTGAGAGGAGTCCAGACCATTACACTGATTGTGGGATTCCGTTCACGGTTATTCGTTTATAATGACGACATTCGCGTATGTGTACTGGGCAGTTTGGGTCTAACTGAGAATACATGGTGTGTCGTTTCGGGAACTAGCGACCCGCGGCCGGGCGCCGCGGAGACGTGCCCGTCATAGGGTTTTAGGGCTATTTTTTCACGTTTCGGTCTGAATCGTGAAAAGTACTGGTCGTAGCAAATATGTTCCCTGGTTTCTGAATTTTCAGCCCACGCGGAATGCGATAGGACAAAAGTCATTTTCGTACAGACAAAACTGTGCCCGCGTTTTTTGGTCAAAGTAAAAATGTTCAGCAGCTTTTAACACGTGGGCCGCCGCAAAACAGGGTACACCGGAGGACTTACGATTCAATATCTCCTAAGCCATCACAGATAGCAAATATGTTCCCTGGATCTATGTAGATAATACTTTAGCGAACACTTCAGAGGCCAAAAATTGTTTCTCGACAACTTACACCCAGTCCGCGTTTTTGGCTTAAATGCAATGCAACACGGCAGCCGACCTTGAGGGCTCAGTTAGCGAGTTCATTTTTTAGCGAGCACTTCGAGCATTTCAGCGTTCGATGAAATGACATATTTTTTCAACGCAGTCGTTTCTTCATTTGCATCTAAACGCGACCTATATGATAATGTGACTGTATCGTCACACTAGAAGGTGTAATTCATGGTAATTTATAGGGCTAATTCTCGGCGCACAGCAGCAGACGGACACCGACTGACCCACCATCTAAAGGCAGTTTGGCGAGGCAGTATCGTGAATCACAGCCGCGAGATGTCCCTAGCGTAGAACACCGTCTGTTTGCCCAGTTTAAATACGTGATGTTTGCCCTCTGTCAACCCCTCAGTCATGGGGCAGGGGTCGCGGATGAATTGGCGACCGCCCGCCGCGCGGGGAGGGGGCTGCTCCCCTGACCCGGACCGCCACGGCATGGGGACGGTCCCGCACTTGCGTGCCTCACGTCGCCGCCTCATACCGGTCTGAATTACGCTGGTTTTGAGGAACCACCTATTGTGGTGGTGGGTGATCCAACGCAGACCATGCCAGAACCCCACTGAGGGGGTGTCACCCGTGTCAGCTGGCTCAGACCCACGATATCCCCATACCGAAAGCGACGTTCCAAAGAGCAATATGTCTTTAGTGGGTATTATTGATGTTTAATTCGAGAATTTGCCGGTCCCGTAGCTCAGTTGGTTAGAGCGTTGGATTCCGCGTGGTAAGAGCACGCTTTCCCGGTTATGACAGTCCGGGTTCGAAGCGCGACGGGCGCTCGACATTTATGGGCCTCCTGACAGGTATGGTTGCGGTTGGTGGCAGGCCGTAGCCAGGCGAAGTCAGCGAGGGGACCGGCCGTGCGCGGCTTTGTGCGCACGTTAAACTTTGGACTCTAAATTCTGCCATAGAATCGGAATTGCGCGATCGGAGGGTAGAGGGCAGGGTCATCGCAACAAGCTTCGCTTAGCGGTGGATCTGTCCTTGTGAATCCTTCCCATCAAAAGGTTCGGACTAAATTTATAAAAAAAAGAATGTATGCATGCATGTAAGCACATACCTACATGATGTGTTAAAGTACCTACTCCAACTGTACAACTTTGGCCTCTCAGCTTGAGGAATAAACTTTTTTACTTTAAAGACAGATTTTTAGTGACTTAACACTCGCACTTACATAGGTATAGCGGGGTCGAACGGACCCCCTCCCGGTTTTACGCGAATAATTCGCGCAAAAAGCGGCCGATCGCGACGAAACTTTCAGTACCCTCGATTTAATCAATTTTACACATACTCTTAAAATTTAATGACCCTGACCCCAATGACCTTTGACCTGTGGTCTGATTCTCGAGACCATGTTCGACCGGAATTGCGAATTGGCGTATGTCGGCTGAGGCTCACATTATCCGCGCAATTTCCAATCTTTTTTTGGTGTGGGTTTCAAGGTCCCGTGAAGGTTAGGTCAAAGTCTTTGACCTTTGATGACCTTGCTTCACTATTTCGAGTTTTACATGTTTCTAGGGTAGTTTCTGGGGCTGATTTCGAATTCCCATTTGGAGATTTATGAAATAGTTTTGGTGCCCTCGTATGCTACGAAGCTGTCAATAGTGGTCAACACCTGCTATGGATGGCCGGCAGGTCATCTAATGGTTGACCTGACCTGACCTGACCCGACCTGGCCTAAATACATTAACCCGGCAGTTGCTGGGGTATTTCGCCACCCACCGTTTGCTGGGGGGGGGGGGGCGTTAAACGCCCCCAGCCGATAACTCGAGAACCAATAGGCGCAGCGAAACGCACGAGGCGGCAAACGAAAGAACGCGACAAGACGCTTCAGATGAGTACTTTAAAGTTGAATGTTGAGGTGACAGGTCGGGTCAAGGTCAGGTCAAACACCTAAAATCGGGCTTTCAGTAGCATGGACTTCAGTACTTCGCAAATCGCAATGGGCGCCTCTCGTCAGTAACTCTGTCAAAACGGTGCACAATCCATCATATAAGGCCTACAAGAGTGTCGGCTTCATGTAGGGGTCAGTAAAGCATAGGTCAGGGTCAAGGTCAGGTCAACCGGGTAGGCACATACCTATCCCCGAAAATCAAAACTGATATTCGCAGCCCGTGACACATGTTTTATGGGTAATTTTGGGCGTAGAACACGAATGTGACATTCATTTTATCATATCTGTACGTGTTTAACTAAAAAAGTTCAATTTAAGAAATGCATGTATCATGGTCGTGAAGTAGTCACGAGAAATTGCCAAGATTTAGTTCAAGATTTTGGAAAATGCGGAACGATAATCAATAATCGAAGATAGCCATTTGATTGTTCATGGTATTGGCAGTCTAATGGCGTTGATGGTATGTCTGTATATGTCTATTTTGTGATTTTATATGATTTTTTGAACATATGCCGTTTTTGGTCGAAAACTCAGAAATCATGACGTCACTAAAACCTCGATATCTCAAAAATTTTCCGACCGATTTTTTTGAAACTTTGTCACAATAAACTTCAAACAATTCCCTACAGGTACCCAAAATTTGGCGCGCCTGCGGCGCCTCGTTTTATGCTTTAGCCCCGCGAAAAAAGTGGGGGCGTTTAACGCCCCCCCCCCAGCAACTCGCGGGTTAACCCTCGCCAGGCGAGGGCCTTTTCCATAACACAGACGGCGAGGGGGGGTTGGTACGACCCCCCTCTCGCGATTTGCTCCTATAGCACTTAGAAACGCCAAATTTACAGGGTAGGTGGGTCCATAGAAGATCTCGCCCCTGTGAAAGTTTGGTGACTCTAAGTCAATATTTAGGGGGGTTTTGGGGGGTATGATTGCAAAAATTTTGCTAAAACATGTTAAAAGTTTTTCGCTTATAACTTTTTACCTAGAAAATATAGAGCAAAAATAAAAGCACCAGTGAACTCAGGACGTCCGTGCGCATCAAATGATATACTTTGTTACCAATTTTAGTGAACTCTGGAGTTCAGTTGCCGCTAAGCTAGTCCAATTTCCCCTGACCTTGTACCGGTTTTTGTGACCTGGTGACCTGACCTGAAAAGACTGGGACTTCAAATTTTCAGCTGAAAGGTGCGAAAATGTTGCCCCAGAGGGTATGCCAAATTTGGCGGCGCTACGCGCCGCCGTTTTTACGTTATTTGCAAAAAACCTTAGGGGGGGGTTGCATCAACACCCCCCCCCCCCTCGTCGGGCGAGGGTTAAGACATCCGGTATGTGATCAAAGCTAACATGAACTACGTGTTCAGCACCCCACAAAATCCTTTTTTCAACCTCACTTTACGAACTTCCAGCAAGTCCCGATTTTTCCGATTTTTGGGTCATTGACCTGACTTAGAAGGTCAACTAGTGACATTAAATTTACATATATAAAAATCAAAACGTCTGTACGTATGTATGTATGTATGTATGTATGTATGTAACGCGTCAGTCACGCTTGGCGGGCTATTGCTCCGGAACGGTGCGGGCTACGGGGGTGAAATTTTTGCGCCGAGTCGGACGCGTGCATCTGTTTGTTGTATTAAATTTTGGTGGGGGTGGGTTCGGTGGTTTGCACGTGGCGGGCGAATCTTTGCGGGATTTTGGGCCGCGGCCGGTTTCGAGCAGACGGCACGCGCCTTAGGCTCAGATTGTTCGCTGCGAAAATGAGGGAAAACAGAGTCGGAGGTCGTTGACCTTTGGCAATGAATACCGGAACAGAGCACCGCCGGCCAGGAGGAGACGCCAAATTTATTCTGGCCATAACTCGGCCGCTACTGGGCCGATTTTAATGAAAAGTGATTTATTACGCTGCGCGTAACGCTGGACACCTAGTAAGACCATAAAATTGGGTATCATCGGCTTACTTTCGTTGCGGGCAACGCGCTCGTTTTTTTCTGCGAAGCTCTAGCTCCATCAGAGGCCAAACGGCAAGGAGAATCCAACGGACCCCCCCCCCCCCCCCATATACCTACGTTAGACGTTGGCAAACACGAATACGGGTGAGGGTTAAAGCGAAGGAGAAATATACGAGTGAACGGAACGCGCAAGCGAAGCGAAAGCTTTTTAACCCTCGCCGGCACAGGCCATTTTGCATCCTTCGACGGCACAAGGGGGGGGGGGGTACGACCCCCTCGCGTTTGCCCCTGATCGAGCTAGAGCTTCAAAACGAGCGTGTTGCCCGTCACGAGAGGAAGCCGGTGATATCCAATTATAAGGTCCTAGGTCATCGGGCGACCTTCCAGGTCAAGTCAATGACCCGAAAATCGGGAAAATCGGGGCCTGTTAGAAAGTCGTAATGTGTGGCTGCTGTGGGGTTTTCCGGGGTGCTGATCACGAATATCGTGTTAGCTTTGATCAGAGATGATGTTTCTAAGTATTTAAACCACGGGGACGGGTATTCGTAATACGTGTCAACCGCCTCTGACAGCTTTGTACTCGTAACATGTTACGGAGGCACCAACACTACTTCGTAAAATGTTCAAATGGTTGCTAAATTCGAATTCAGCTCCAAAAACTAGCCTAGAAACATGTAAAACTCGAAAAAGTGGACCGAGGTCACCAACGGTCAATGGCCTGACCTGACATTCAGGTGACCTTGACATCCATCCAAATGCATGGGAGCAACATCAAATCACATGTTTGAACGTTCGAAACCACAAAAAGCTTGCAAACGCGCGGCTAATGCGAGCCGGCATACGCCGAATCGCGATTCCGGCCAAACATGGTCTCGGAAAGTAGGTCACACGTCAAAGGTCATTTGGGTCAAGGTCATGAAATTTTCAGGGTAGGTGTAAAATTGATCAATGCGAGGGACTGAAAGTTTCGTCGCGATCGACCGCTTTTTACGCGAGTTATTCGCGAAAAACCTTAGTGGATAGTTGCATACCCCCCCCCCCCCTGTGCCGGCGTCCGGCAAGGGTTAACCCTCGCCGGACGAGGGGGGGGGGCGGGTGCCGCTCCCCATAGGGTTTTTTTCACGATAGCTCCAAACACGCTGGCGATAGAGAGCTGAAACATGGCATACCTGACCTTTGATTCAAGTCGGACCTTTAGACACCAACCGCATTTTTGGGTCAGGTCAGGTCACTGACCTATGACGTCATAAGTGAACCTCTGCACGGTCTTCAGATGTCGCAACTTCGCAACGCCCTCGCTGCCAGAAGAGATGTCACAGGGAAATGAAACTTGCAGGCTAGTATCCATTATCCATTATCCATTATGTGTCTCACAACTTGTATATTTCGGATTTTTCCTACAGGTCATATGAGGTCAGGTCATTCTCGTGACCTCACCATTATAAGTCAATGGGGAAAAATGAAAACTGCTATTCTGGCGCCGGGAACGATCTCCAAGTATCTCAAGCACACAGAATCGTGATTTGATGCACTCCTTGCAAGGTTATATGGGTCCCTTTTGCAATGTTGACCTTGTGTGACGTCATTTATGACGTCATCAAGGTCAGATTAGTTTTCGTCAATAACTCTTGATCAAATTGAGCTAGCGAGTCGGGAAGGCCACCAAGGGACTCAGGAAGACCTGCCGAATCGAATGATATGCGACATGACCTCTTTCGACCAACTTCGTGACCTGGGGGTGCTGACCTGACCTTGACCTGAGGTCAACACCCCAAGTTGACCTTACCCGGACAAAAAGTATATCATTCGACGCGCCTGAGCGAAACGAACACGATTCTGCCAAAATCGCGGCTCTGCGGCCGTTTTTTGCTAAGTTATTCACCAAAAACTGAACCGTTACTTGGGGCACTTGACCTGACCTCGGAGGTCACCGGTTGACCTAGGACCTTAAAATCGGGTACCAATCTCTGCGTCTTGTAACGGCGCACACGCTCGTTTTTTCCGCGACACGCTAGCTCCACCAGGGGCGAAACGGCGAGGGGGGGTCGTACCCGCCCCCCCCCTCGGCCGGCGAGTATGTAGAAAGCCAATAGGTCCGGCGAGGGTTAAGCAGTCGAAACAAGCACTTTTGGACAACTGACATGTGAATGAGACGTGGAAAGGCAGTAAAAACAGCGGCAATGCGTTCAGTTTTACAATAGGCAATCGATTGGGATGCCACATGAGTTTTACCGGTCAGGTCATGAGCTCGACCTTAAAAAATGTTCATCTTTGGATGATGTCGAGGTCAAATTACACACCAATCTACACCATTGGACGAGAGAGACATGATGCTAGCCGAGCTGATTGTTTTTAATGCCTATGTAGTATGTACCCACAACAATGACAACAATGCACCGCTTGGCTACGCTTGGCTTGCGTTCCAGGACCGTAGTGACGTCACAGGAAGGGACGCGGGCGGACCGCTGATGACCCGCCCGCTGTCAAAGGGCGGGCTGGGTTTGACGGGCGCACAATAGCGGCCGCGCGCGTGTTCCTGAAAGCGATAGCGAAGGCACGGGCGCCGGAAGGGTTGGACGCTTTGACCCTCTCCCAGACCTCCCGCTGTTACTGCCAAGGTTACTGCTACTGAGAAGGAAAATAAGTGACGGTGGTATTCACACAGGCTTTTCACTAATTTCTGACGTTTCGCACGTGTCGTCAACAATTCTCGTCCCCTAGAGATACTTGCACGAACATTAAGGTAACCGACCTGTTAGCTTGAAACGCCGCCAAAAACATACTGCTCCATGGTATAATCTCTTCCATGCGTGTGACCGGTCTGGAGCCTTTTCGCATTAGATCGATGCGTGTTTTTATCGATATAGGATCTCCATCGATCTTAGAATTTGCGATCTGAATGATGGGGTGGAGCAAGATTAGAATGGGTCTGAGCCAGGACAGTAGAATCGGAGTTGAACCCAGAGTCACCAAAATCTTACTAACTCCGACTCCGGAGTAGAATCGACATCGCTAACTGAATGGCTCAAAGTTATACCCGAAGCGGAAGCTTGTCTGCCGAAAAATAGCCGTTTTCACGACGGGCTTTCTGGCGAGTGGACTTATATGGCAGTGTTCGCCATGGGCCGGGCCAGCCAATCGGTCATGGGCTGGGCTGGGTCACGCGCTGGGCTGGGCCCTCAAATATAAATAATCGATGGGCTGTGGTGAGTGTGGATGGGCTGGGACAAGGACTGTAAAGTGGACTCAGAGGTTCGCGACTGAGCTAAAAACAAAAACTAGCTTATTACTGTGCAAGACTAAAAAAAAAACGAATGAAAGCATACATATATGTGCAATGTGCATTGTGCGTGCATGCTGCTCCCAAAAGATTGTTTCTTTGCGCCTATGGGTGACATATGTAATACCTGTTTGGTGTCCATGATCCATTCATTTTTGGCGGGCTGGTCCGGGCTGGACGGGCTAGACCGGGCTGGGCTTTAACAATTTTACTATGCATGGGTTCGCGCTGGGCCGGGCTGTCAACCCATGGGCCTGGGTCGGGCTGGACTGGGATTTTGCGGCCCGTGGCAAACACTGTTATATGAACTAAATCTACAAAAATATCTTTAACAGCAAATATGTTCATATCATGACTTTATTTTAGTGTTTTAACCCTAGCATTGTAGGGGTAGTTGGATGGACCCGCGTCCCGCCCCCTCGGTTTTTCGCGAATAATCTCGCTCAAAAAGCGGACGATCGCGACGAAACTTTCAGTACCCCAGAGTTGATCAATTTTACACATGCTCTTTTTCTTTCATGAACTTGACCCAAATGACCTTTGACCCCTGGCCTTTTTCTCGAGACCATGTTTGACCGAAATCGCGATTCAGCGTATGTCAGATCACAATGTCCGCGCGTTTCCAGTCTTTTTTGTGTTGTAAACGTCCAAACATGTCAAATGATGTTCGTCCCATGCGGCATGCATTACGGTGGGTGCCAAGGTCACGTAAAGGTCAGGTCAGGGTCATTGATCTTTGAGGACCTTGATTCACTTTTTCGAGTTTTACATGTTCCTGGGCCCCTGGCATCCGTTTGAACATTTACTTAGTAGTTACGAGTGAGCGAGCGAAACGAGTCTTTTCAATATAACGGAAAAAATCTCAGTATGAGCGGCCCGGCCCGGCCCGGCCCGGCCTGTAACGCTTTTGAGAGGCTTATATCTCAGCAACCGCTAGACCGATTGGCCTGCGGTCTTTTTTGCTGGGTAGCCCCATCCCTTCTATCCCGTAATTGACTACTTTTGATACATCTCAGTGACCGCCGTGGCACGTGCCACGTGAAAAGTCAAGGGTGTTCAAGCTGTTTTGCAAAAGTAGTGATTTTGAGAGGCTCGTATCTCAGCAGCCGCTTAACCCATTAACGCCCAGCGGTACCAAAAGGTACCAACGCACATTTTGGCTTACTGCGTTGAGAGCATACGTTTTTTCGCCAGATAGATTCTGTCATTGGATAATCGCCTCCTTTCCGGATATGCTGTTGGGTAAAAATAACGTGCTGCTAAGAAGAACTTCGTGTGAGGTGCAGAAAAGCGAGGAGTGTTTCGAGGCGCCACAGTCACTGGCTGACGTCGGGAGAAGGAAACGTTTGTATTTGCTTGTCTGTGAATATTTTTCTAGCCAAAGTGTGTTTACATTAAAGATGAAGAACTGGCAGCTGCAGTTAAGCAGAAAATCCGATGTTTCGTCATGAATCTTGGCGTACCTAGGGACAGAATTATTGTTGGTACCTTTTGGTACCACTGGGCGTTAAGCTAAGCGTTTTTTCGCAATTTCATGCGTGTGCGGTCTGTGCAGACGCGTAACAATGCTCAACGGAGTGATGCGGACAAATTGTCATTTGGGGCGCCATCCCTCAAGGGGACGCTATCGCCTAAAGAAATTGGATGCGTAAGAGGGGCGCCTGTGAGGCCACAGGGGCCCCCATATGCAAAAGAGGGGCGCCTATGAAGTTCATAGGGGCGCTTCAATGCAAATGAGGATGTCCATAGGAGCGACTTTGATGCCAATAGGAGTACGTGCATGCAAAAGAGGGGCACCCGTGAAGCCTATAGGAGTGCCTCTGAGGTCCATGAGGCCCATAGTATATGTAGGGGCACCAACATGCAAAAGGGGCGCCGCCATGCAAAAGGGGCGGCCATAAAGGTCAAAGTCGAACTTCCATACGAAAGCTTTGCCACTGCATCCCAAAGATGAACGCCTCTAAGGCCTATAGAAAGAGGTGCGCCTGTGAAGCCCATAGGGGCGCCTCAGTGGGAACGAGGGGCGCCTGCTAGGTCTAAGGAGGCGCCCCTCCTTCGCCCACATGCGAAAGAGGGGTGCCTATGAAACCCATGGGGGCGAAAAAAAGGGGCGCCTGTGTAGGCTGAGAGTCGTTCGTGTAACGTTTCTCAGAGAGACGGTGTGCAGGGACGGTGTGCAGTTTACGGCAAATAGAATCTAAAAAGAGGTCGAAGAGGAGAATGCCTTCGTCGCCCTCGCCGCTTGACACTGGTGCATTCATTGCTGCTTGGTCATTCACCGCTGACGTGACGCATTGATGTTGGATAGGATGTTTGCCCTATAATCGCTGGTATTATTGCGGGTACCCCTGCGGAGCAGACATGTGGTCAAGGCCCCAAATGAATATTGCTTGGGGGAGGGGAAGGGGCACGGTTTTGAGATCGTCCTGTTGTTTAGGAAGGCTGTTGCTGCTGTTCAGGAAGATGTGGGTAACGACGTCACATCCCAGTGCAGTTTGTGTGGTAGTATACGGAGGAAATATTGATGCGGATTGTAGTGACAGATGAGTTCCTGCAGACCTGCTGCTTGGTACGTAGGTACACCTGATAATGCTGCATACGCCGCGACTGATGCAAACACTGGATTAGAGTAGGCTCCGCCATGAAGGCGTATGCATTGTACTTACGTGACTGTCACTAGAGTCATCTGTGGCAAGTGGCGCGTGGCGCTCTGCCCGGAGGCGTACATGGAAAAGATAACGGCTAGAGTCTAGAAACATGACGTGTTGACTGCTGCAACGTGTGCTTCAGCGCAAACAGCACTGCACGATCCGGCTGAAGTCCATTTTGGAGATCTGTCTCGTTGGTTGCTGGATTAGATTTGGTAGGTATAGCGCGTGTCTTGCAGTGCACAAACTGTAACTACAGACTGTGCTGGATCTTGAACAATGGGCTTCATGTTTATTTTCATAATTTTGAAAGAAATTTTAACACAGATTGTAGGGTGGTGGTTGCTGGTAATGGCTTTAAGAAAACCGTTAGTTTTGTCATTTGTATAAAGATATTTGTGCATCTTAGGAAAATAAACAACCCTACAAGCCTTGAAACCTGGGCTGCAGAATCGGAGTCGGGAGTCGGTCGGAGTCGATATCTCTAACTGAAGTCGGAGTCAGAGTCGGAGTCGATTGTGGAAGCCGGAGCTGGAGTTCGAGTCGCCGAAAATCCCGCGACTCCGCAAACATGCCAGGACTGCGGAGATGGAGTAGGAGTTAGAGTCGGTCGGAGTCGGCAATCATGCCTGGAGTCTGAGTCTGAGTCGGAGTTGCAATGTAAAAGTCTGAATTGGAGTCAGAGTCAGTCACTGAAAAACCATCGACTCCGCATCCTTGCTTGAAACAGTACAGTTCTTCACTAGATTGACCCACCACCAGGCATGAATAATAGCATTGACGTTTGTGGCAATTAGGCATAGCATGCAGTAATGACGTCATAATCAGACAACTTGAAAAACATAAGCGGCGAGCGTTTGCCATAATGTTGCCGATCAGTATGTCGTCTTATATTCTAATTTTCACGAATGAGCTGCAAAGTCTTCTTGGCAAACATATCTTGTATGCTGCTAAAATGCATGTTTTTGCGAAAAACTGATGTCATTAACGCCCGGTGGTACCAAAAGGTACCACTTCAAAAAAGGATATTTCTAGATTTCGCACATTTACCAAACTCACATGGTACCATTAGGGGACCATTACCTCTAAATCGGCAAATGGGCATTCGTGTGCGTTCGCTGGGGAATTACGGGCGTTAATGGGTTAAGCGATTGTCTTGCGGTAATTTTTGTAGGGTAGCTGCATCCCTTCTACCAAAGGTCGGATGCTCTTGATCTATGTGAGTGACCCCACTGCACGTGCAAAATACAAAGAGAAGAGGTGCCAAATTTGTTCCCATTTCAATAACTCGGTAATTACTGGGGCGATTTCGCTGAAACTTGGCATACAGGTAGGCATCCACCAGGCTATGCATTCCCATGTGTTGCGGTTAACACTATTAGTGGTAGGGGAGGGGGGTTGTTTTCATCCACCCCTCAGGTTTTTCGGGAATATCTCCGAAACCGCTGAAGCTACGATGCTGAAATTGTCTGACTTTTCCTTAAACTAAATTGGGCACATTCCCTGAAAATTTCAAGTTCATATCTTTACCAGGGGCGGCTCCAGAGCACTGGGAATTGGGGGGTCCTATTCGTGAAGCGAGTCATGTGGGCGAAGATCACGATGCTGATGTATTATAACTGCATACACCAGTTTTACGAACAGTGAATGAAAGGTATCATGTGATAGCATATACAAAGTTATTGTGCATCCTCTTTTGACACGTTTTTGCTATAATAGGCGGATCCAGGCGTCCAAAAAGGGGGGTTATGTTTTACCTCCCAACATAGGTGCCCTGACACCGCCTATGCATGACCAATACAATTGTAGTCGTTCTCTCATAAGAAAATTGTAACATAACAAGACCATTACCACCCTTTTTAGAAACAGTACCAACAAAAACCTTATTTACCTACTATACTTTTTGTGTACCCCCAATCTCAATGATCTGTATCCGCCTATGATTTTTGAAAATGCATATTTTTAGGATCCATGTGAATTTCTGGTTCATTCTCTATCGATCGGCAAAAGTTGCAATAAGATTGGTTCAGAAACCTGGCCGTGATAAACAGTCTAAAATGTATCTGCAATTTGCCCGTTTTTACCCCCCTCTACCCCCCCCCCCCTATTGACATTTTTAATTACTATTTTTTAGAAATGTAGATCACGTTGAGCGAAATCGAATGCCGTTTGAATTATGAAAATCGGCCCGTTAGATCTCGAGATATCAAGGGGGGTCGTAAACAGCCCCCCTGCCACTAATAGGGATAGCCAAAAGCCTGCCACTAATAGGGTTAAGGTGCTACTGCACGACGTGCAGTGCACGTGCGCACGTGCAGGGGGCGCTTCCAGATCTCGAGAACGGCTGGGCCGATTATTTCAACATTTTTTCTTCAAAAAGCGGCGCACAACTCGGGAACCAATAGAGCTGCTACCCGACTCAAGAACCAATAGACGCAGCAAAACGGACGAGAAGGCAAACGAAAGAACGCGACGAGACACTTACGATGAGCACCTGAAAGTTGAATTTCAAGGTCACAGGTCGGGTCAAGGTCAGATCAAACACATGAAATTGGGCTTTCAGTAGCATGGGTCCAAAACACCTCTGGTGACCTGACCTTTGACCTGACCGAAAAAGTGACCTAAGTATAAATTTCGTCATTATTCCTTACGCTTTTTCGAACGTCGCTTTCCCCGTATCGCTACATGGCCCGGGAGCCGAATTAAAAGGGAATGTTCAAACACCCCCGCCCACCAGCAGGGCATGTAATTCCAGGACCCCCAGCGGAGTGCGGGTTATGAAATGCATTCATCATGGTCGTAAAGTAGTCTACAAGAGATTGCCAAGATTCCATTCAAGATTTTGGAAACCATAGAACGATAGGTAATCAAAAATCGAAGATGGCAATTTGATTGTTAATGGTATAAGGCATTGGCAGTCCAATGACGTTTACGGCATGTCTGTATGTCTATTCTGTGATTTTATACCCATGATTTTTTTTAAAACATGTGTCGTTTTTGTCGAAAGACGAAAACTCAAATCATGACGTCACTAAAACCTCGATATCTTATAAAACTTGGACCGATTTTTTGGAAACTGTCACAATAAATTTCTATAAATTCCTTACATGTACCTACCTACACAAAATTTGGCACAAAAAAAACATCGTCCCTATGCTTAAATTCTGCACCAGCAACATTCCAAGTGTTCGTGCTTACAAACGAGCCAATTGTCTATATGGAGTCATGGACTCTCAGCTGCTCCCGGGTCATGCGCATCGCCTCGCCGACTGAGCGTATGCCAGGCTGAGGCGACAAGCCAGCCCGTCACCGCAAGAACGGCGCTGCCTCTCTCCCCCTCCTCCCGACCCCGTCCCCCGACCGGCGCGGCATTCCTCAGACCACAATAGTGACTCCCCTCCCTCAGCTGACCCGTCCTCAGGTGCGGTGTACACTGGACAAATACCTCTGCCGGGGCTGACGGGGTCCATGTTTGAACAAGGGATTAAGGGAAGCCTTCAAACATCTCAGATGGAGTTTTCGCCGAAACTACCAGCTAGCGCCATCCACCGGTGAACGGCGGTACTAAACTTCATTCGCTAGTTCCCGAAACGACACACCATGACCGCTCTCGCTAAGGGCCGTTACAGAAAACGTCAGGCATTCCTAGCGTAAATATGTCGCCATGGTCGGCTACCGGAGATGATTGTTTAAATGTAGGTAAGTTTGTGGCGTGACGGGAGCAAACTGGATCATTTCGCATCGCATACTTTCCCAACGTTACTTTACTGTAAGCGTAGGAGCTGCTTGCCTGAAGCAGACAAGTTGCCTGGGATTTTTCTTTAATTTTTCATATATCTCTCCAGCTATTTCTTATAAAACTAGATTAATTTCCCACAAAACATGGATTTGGCTCTCCACTAGAAATATTCAAATACGATTGACCGATTTCGGGTGGACCGGCAAGTTCAACCGTCACAGCTGACGAACTGTGCCTTTTGGCCTACTGAAGTCGGTCTTATGAGGCGTGAAATTGCCGCCAGCTCGGGACCGACAGAAGAATTTCCCAATCCTCGCGAGGTGACCTGACGGAGGCCTGGCACCGTTCGTCACCCGTCGTCTGTCGCTCGACGGCAGCCCGTCGTCGACTAGCCCTCTGTCGTTCGACGGTCGTCGGCGGCGATCCCGGCCTGGCCCGCCACCGACGCTGCCGCGTCGTGCCATGCTGAGACCGTACGTGTGTTATGAGCAGCTAGTGCAGCTCGGCGCCGGGGCTGCCCCGCGGCCGCAACGCTCCGTGCGCCGTCACGCACCGTTCGCAGGGTCACGTGACGCGCCGCCCGCCGTGACGCGCTGTCACGTGATGCACACTGTGACGAAGTGCAGGGCAGAGATATAGTTTTCAGAGGTGAGGTGAGGTGAGAAGTTACAGAAGGAATGTGGTGAGCAAAATAAAAGAGAGTAGAGAAAAGAGAGTCAGTGATGGGTAATTTCGTCATTTGCTAACATGTTTCTAGAACTAAAAGCAAGTACATACCATCCCACAGAGCTCAGAACCATGACATTCTCTCTCATCGCGCATATTGTTCAACACTGGCCATCTTTTGTGGGAATGCAATGCAGCTAGCACTGGCAGTCCCTGTCCAATTACCTTTTTTCCAGTAAGCTCCACCCATGACAGTTTGCAACAGGTTTTTCGGAGCTCAATCGCAAGCATACGGCAGTTCTTTACAAGCTGCATGACTGCCGTGGAAGCGACGCGACTTACTGAGTACTACAGATCGTGAGAGAGTCATTGCTGTTCGACAGCACTTCGAGGAACGTGACCTTCAGATTCAGTTGGAAGAGACGACGAGTTAGCATTCTTTCGAGTGGATTCGAGTGGATCCTGCAGGCTGCAGATGTATCCTTCAATATTGATAGCTGCACTTAATGGCATGTGCTCAAACGAAAAGTAAAGCATGCACGTTTTACTTTCGATAGCTGCACCAAGAGTCCGCGTCTATGTGCTCAAACAAAAAGCAAAGCATGCACGTTTTACTTTCTATTGCTCGACGAGGGGTGAGCACTGGAAATGATATCCACGAACTTGTATAGTTATAAAAGTAAATCTATTTATAATTCTGGGCTGATCGTACTCACCGATGTGGTTCTCCTGGAGCGTGAGGACTGTGAGCGCCCTGGGCCCAGTCAGCGCCGTGCTGGGCACCTCTTCCAGCTGGTTCCCCTCCAGTCGCAGCACCTGGGGCACGGGTCAGCGGTCAGCGGTTGGTGGTTGGTGATCAGCGGATAGTGGTCACTGGGCTATGGGTAGCTTTCAATGGCCATAGGGTTTTGTCACTTAACCCGCGACCTGGTGGGGGGGGGGCTATTTTTTGCCCCCCCCCCCTCCAGACTTTTCGATATATCTCCAGAACCGCTGCGCCGATCGTCACCAAACTTTCAGTACCCTCCCGGACATCAATTTGACACATTGTGACCAAAAATTTTTCCAAAGGCTATGATAGGTTGGCCGGAAATGACGTCAGAGTGACGTCATGTTCTGCCGTTTTCGTCCCAAAAAAGGGTTTCGCGGGAAGAGCTGTCAGGCCTATAGCTTTACAAATACAGAAAAATGATAAAAAGATAAAAGCTGTAGAATCAACAGGGCTACAAAACTGCTATCTCGGATTTTTGAAATTTTTGGATTTGGACCCCCAAAAAATCAAAACATAATTTTTTTGGATATAATAATCGAAAAATCCATAAAGTTTTTTGAATTTCGCAAAAACCGGAATATATGTGATAGTCCTTACCGCCTTCCATCGACATACCAAATTTGAGATTGATACCTCTTTTTTTTGGCGAAGTTATAGCGATAAAAACTGTTCAAAATTGATGACGTCAAATTTTCAAACTCAATTTTTAGCAATTCTAGACCCCGTAGCGCAAAACAAAGACCACCATTAGACTCCCCGTGACGAGCTGCATCGAATCAATACCCATTTTATGCAAAACTATCAACTTTAAAATTTGACCTTTTTTGGCCTGACCTTGACCTGACCTTGACCTGAACTTCACCAGAAAGTGACCTAAGCCGTACCTGATAGTCTTATAACCAACACCATTGTGTTGGAAATGAAAAATTGGCCATAAAACATGCATCACACAACCTTAGTAAAGTTGGGCTCATGTGACCTGACCTGTGACCCTTGGTGACCTGACCTGTGACCTGACCTGGTATTGTCAGTGACCTCTAATAGCAACATATCTACTAGGCAGCTGACGCCCTATCGCTGATTATCGACAAAATGCGTTTTCCTCGGTGTTATAGCGCATTCCCTAGCAGACCCGTGAACGGTGAAACATTTCATCTTTGACCTGACATGTGACGTCATCGGTGACCCCGAGGTCAATGAAATTTGGTTTCCCTCGACAAATTTGATAGGCCTTTCGAACGCCGTTTGATTTTTGCGGATCCGTCCAGTAGTTTCGGAGATACGAGGGGGGCAAAAAATAGCCCCCCCCCCCCACCAGGTTGCGTTATAAACAGACCCCACCAGGGCGCGGGTTAAGCTGACGGCTGAATACCTATAACATGACTTGCTTATGGACGCACTTATCCAAAATATGCATATCTACTACTTACACCAAAGAAGTTGGTGATCGATCAATCTAATCAGCCAAGCTCTAGCAATCCTGAGCCCCAGCCTTCATTTACCCAGGTCCTTGGCTTAAACTATGCCGTCTTATGTTCGCTCGTATCATCGCTGGCCGCTCGCGCCATTGATAAACCTTCTGAAAAATCCGGTTTTTAACTGCATAGCTCGTGGTGTTGGTCGGATGGTTCCCGGTTCGATGTTTCTGGTTCCTGGCCGGCCCGTGGTAGTGTTTAAAGATTATGCAGATATGGTGACCTGGCCCGTAGTGCAGGTCACTCCGACCAGCCCCCGACCCGGCCCGGTTTGACCCGATCCACGGCGGCTCTGAGCTGACCGGCACTGCAGCTCGCTCGGCTGACTTTTTGTGCCGGCCGCCGACGGTGACCTTTCAGTGAGGTTAGAGCGACGGGGTGAGAACGACCACCGCCAGTTCATGACTGTTGGGCAACCACTGACTGTGCAGCGCAGTCGTGTACCTAATTGAGAAATACCGGATGGCAATGGAATTATGCAAGGAGTTGTGCGATATCCGTCATCTGCATAATGTTTATTATGAGTTATGCTTTCCATGCCGCCGCCTGGCAAGAGAATGTAATGTTGCTAACCAGTAGGCATGTGTAAAAGGCACCAGCAACTTCGGCGATTTCTCCGCGATGCCGGAATATTTCTGGTCCCATCAGTGGGAGCGAGAGAACCTGCAGGCTCTGGACCCGGCTGTATAACCCGTGTTGTGGGTATACGGGCGATCACTGGGCAATGGGCATTGGGCGTACCCGCGGGACAGCGCTTCCGGGAGAGTCAGATGAGCCTCGCGTGACCAGCTGGTGAGGCGGACAATGAGATCGGGCGGGTCCCTCTCCTCACTCTGCCGCCAGTCACGTTAGCCCCTGTCAGCTGTGCTATCAGCGCACCCGTCAACACATCCGTCAACAATGTGCGCCACTACGCCTGTCAACATGCCGTCAGAGCAAGAATGTGGCCCCGCCTCGCTCTGACCCTGTCACGCTCTGGCGCTCTGCACAGGCAGCCAAGGGCAAATGCGTAATTTGCCGGAGGTTTCTTTTTAGTGATATGACCTTGCTGGACTTGATTTGTCCAACACACTTTCGCTTGGCGGTGCAATTGATAAGATGAGGCTAATTTTGAGTCGAGCAAAGTAGCGTTGGATATAGTGGCTGACACTTAGCACGTCATTTTGTCATTAAAAAGCAATACAGGAAATTGAAAAATTTGGCTACAGTATGGTTTTGCAACGGGCATTGCTCTGGCCGTAACACGGGCTTCATGTCTTGTTCCGGTAGCCATAGCCCCAGTTCCCAGGCTCTGATGAAGTTTCAGCAGCCCGATTTGGACTTAATGGCCAATGGGTCCCAACTCCCAACATATGTAATTACGCTCATGACAGTTTTTTTTTGTTGCTCTTATTAGTTGTAGGTCAAATCGCCCATGCGGTGATTGTTTAAATTACTTCGGAACAGCAATTACAATCTTAACAGCTACTTATTAGCATTATAATTAAAAAGAGGCGACCAAAAGGATTAGCTCCAACGTACGTAAACCATGTTGTCACCCAATTTTCTCAATATGCCACACGCTCTCAGTTGGCTCTCAGTTTGGCAAGTCTAATGGCGTGTGAAATACGTACTTTTCCTGATGCAAAATACCAGCGCACTGCCCAGGCCTGAATTAATTATCTCCCTGCATGCCTGCCAAAACGTCGACAGCTTATGAGTCGACAACAAAAAGCTGGGCTCTGGTGTTTGCGTTTTGTTGCTGACTTCCTGTGGGGATCTATGCTTAATGAGCACAGCACGTAAATAATGAGCTTGCATGCACGGCGTAAGGAGCAGCAACGACCGTGTAGTCAACATCTACAGCCAAAATGAGCCCACTGCACAGCGGGCAGCTGTGCCTGTGAGACACAGTCAGCACCTCTCTGTGCCGGACCTTTCACCTGCCCTGCGGTCACCCTCGAGGACCACCAGATGATCCTCACCTGCAGTTCGTCGCATCCGTCCAGGATCCCGCCGTCCAGCGCCTTGATGCCGTTGCTGCGCAGGTCCAGAATCTTGAGCCGCTTCAGACCGCGGAACTCGCCCGTGGAGAAGATGGGGTTGAGCTGATCGCCGAGCTGGTTGTAGCCGAGGTAGACCTCCTCGAGTGTGTCTTCGAGTCCGTCCAGAAGCCGGCCGGTCAGCTGGTTCAGTACGTTCCTCGAGAAGTCCAGCTTGCGCAGCGGGATGTTGGCTGCCGTGAAGAGCTGCGCCGGCAGCCGCTGGTGGCCCACGTTGCGCTGGCTGAAGCTGTGGATGGCGGCGCGGAACGGCAGCAGCGGAAAGTCGCCGCCGAACACCACGTTGTCGCAGACGATGTCGGTGCCGTTTTCGGCGTTGGCGGCGCACAGGCAGGGAATATCGATGGGTTCGGAGAGGCCGCGGCACGGCACCTGCTGGCCGAGTGCCGGTGAGGCGCAGAGAGACAGCAGCGCGGTCAGCAGGGCCAGCCGACACCGGGATGTTCCCGGCGGCACCGTCTTCCTCCGGTCCAGCATCGTGTCCGACCTGCAACGGATGGCGTGCGGTCAGTGGTGGGCAAGAAAAGGGGATTCTGCGTAGAGGGCTAGCTGGGATACACATAAGTGACGTGCATTTCAGGCATATGCGAGTCGTCCATAGTTATACTGCCTGCTAACATGTATAAGCAGCCATTATTATTCATTGAATTTTCTTAGATCGCTATCATGACAGCTTCGTGTAACGTCAGTTTTCCATTTTACTGGGTAAACACCGGGTAATTAATATTCTGAGCAGTAATGACCGGCCTCTGTCCCAGTTGGCGGTGTCTAATTACACGGACGTCCTCTAAGGCGGTCCAGTCGGGTCGTGTCGGTGGTGTGGTCCGCCCCGGGTCGGTCGTGGGCGGAGGGCGGCATCTACCGCCCTCTCCCGGCCCGTCCACCTGTTCAGACCGGACCGCCCCCGACCAGTGATAGACGGTCTTCCGGTGCGGGGCGGTGCCGTAGGAGATGTTATCCCGGTATCCAAGCGCATGACCTGACCGGTCCCGGTCCCACCCGAACAGTTCTTAAACGGCACTCCGCGGGTGTGGGATTAGATCGTCCCGATCACCTGCACGAATGAGATCACGCTCTTACTCTAAAAAGTGGCTTATGAAGCATGCCCATTCGACATCAACTCTCTTCTGAAGCCTCGTTTGCCGGGCCGACTGACGACGGGCTTTGGTCGACCGCCACCGAAGGTCGGAAGATCCAACGGTACCTACCGCCGGAGCGAGCGACCGTGGCGGTGCGATGGGAACCCGCCGGCCTGCGAGCGACCGCCGCCGGCGGACTGGGCCGGAAGTACGGTCGTACCACACGGCACCGGCGGCGGGGCTGCGGGCGCCTGCTTTCTATCAGCATCACCATCAAATGAGGCTGGCTGTTTTCTATCAACTATCCCCTGAATGGCTCTACTTGAATACAATAAACAATTCATTCTTCATTCAATCATTCGGCTCTGTGTATCATTGCCAGCTGTCCAAATTTCTTTGCCTGATCCTTGATGCTTCCTATCGGTATATCTTCATCATGCGCACTGCCTCGCTATCTCCCCTCAGCTAGGCGTGTTGTATGATAAGCTGCTATGTGCCGTGCCTCGTGGCGGTCCTGTACCGTTGGCACCGTACCGTGCTCATCGGTCCGCGGGCGCCGCGTGCCTGTCTCTCCACGGCCGGCTGCGCCGCCTGGGACCGATATATTCAGACCGGTGCCGGGCTGCACGCCGGCCCCGTACCGGGTGTTCCGGGACCGTTCCGGATGTCGCGTACCGGTCCCGTTCCTGGGACTGAAAGGAGCTACCGGGAGATGATGGTGTTGGACCGGGGAAATAGGGAAGTAGAAACTGGAGGATACCGGGATGTCTTTTCTTCGCACGGTGCTGCGAGACCCTCCTGAACTTCTAGAATTCTGAGATGGTAGGTTCTATTGAGTTGGGAGGAGGCTAGCTAAACAGTCGGAGGGTGATGTCACCGCTCGGTGGTGGTAGATTTCGAGTGGATTCCGGTACGAGTGGCTCCCATGTGACCTTGGAAGCTTTTAAATTCCGCATATACTATGAACTGTAAGCTGCATACAGCAATGCAGCCTACATCATACAACAATGCAAGCCAGCCTGTTAGCCTTCCACCACTACATGACGGTCTATGTATGGAAAGCCGTCCGAGCCTGAGCCGTCGCTGTAACTTCAGGCGGCGGCGGGTCAGGCGCGCGCCCACCCCACCCCGCCCGGGCGGGTCGACTCGGCTGAGCCGGCTGTGGGGCCGGCGGCGGCGGCATCCCGTCGACCGTTGACCCCGGCGCGTCGGCGGCCCGGTCGGTCGCTGGGCGGCTCGCCCCGGCTCACCGAGCGGCCGCCGTACCTGTCATGCCGCCGTGCCAAAGCAGAGAGCCGGACGGGGCGGGTTCATGAGTCGGCGACGGCAGATGCCCGTGCGCCAGAGGATTGATGGGAATCGATGAAGAGAGGTGCAGTGTGATGCGCCAACTGAATAAATCGTCGACTTTCTCTGCTGACATTCTTAAATCTCTAGAAGAAACATTCTGCCGCTTCAAGTTCAGTGGTTTTGGCCTTTGTGCTTATGTGGCATGATTTGAAAACATGCATTCTGTCTAGCATGGTTGAGTGCAGACTGTAAGTTCATTCAGTCACATTACATAATGCATTTGTTTTCAATGGCTTGTCATTGTCACCAGCTGTGTGTGTTGCTACAATTTACCACCTCTGCGTGTGTTATCGAGACTGAGTATCACGGTCACCAAGCTCAAACCTCTCCCCTATTGTCTGAACTTATCAACAAAGTCATCACGGCGGACAATGGACTTTCAGCGCATTCCGCGGGGTCGGGTGCTACCCAGCCGGTACCGGTCACTCGCTTTCCCCTGCATTTCGGTCACCATGCCACTGGAGAGTGCTGCTGCGGGCGGGTCCGGTCACATGACCGGCGGTCAGACCGGTCAGGGTCACCGCCGACCAGTGGCGCTAACCGACGCGGCTCACGTCGTCGGTGGAAAAGTTACAATCGTGATGGTGTCGGAATCAAATGCAGTTTAATGTAATGGATGTAATGGCGTTATTCATGGCTGTCGACGGGATCAGTTCCGCACGTGGCTGCGCCCCTGACCGCGCGGCGCCGGTCGGAGCGCGCCGGGGATCCTGATCGACGGAATGTCGACGGGCGGCCCGGGTCACTGACTGATGGGAGTTCGACTCCGGTGGCTGACGCCGGGGGACGAGCCGAATTTGGCGGACCAAGCTGCGAGGGTGATGGTGCGCGACTGGTGTGCTGAGCCTGCTGAGCCTGGAGGGCCGGTTTGGTTCCGGTATCTGATCCTCGTCCCAAACCCGCAGAGGGCCGGCGTTCCGGACGCAATGCATGACACCGTTTGTTACCTGTCCTGCTTGAGACTTCACCCTTCCCTGACGGGAACCTCCAGTCCTCACAGATCCAACTCACGTCTCCAGTCCGTTCCACCATCCTGACGCGCCGGGGCTGTCACATTCTCGGCACCCATACCGGGACGTCCACCCCAAACACCGACGGGAAGGCATCGTCTCCCGCCACGTTGGCATTTAGTGACGTCCATCAACGTCACGTCACAGTCCTCACGTCACGTTACATACGTCACTGGTTGTCACTGAATGTGACGGGATGTTACCGGGAAGTGCAGCATCACAATGGGTCTCCACAATAGCTGGATTAGTCCTGTTCCCAGTCGGCGCAGTAGGACACCCCGAGTGTTATACAGTGGCTGGTAATGAACTGCGATGGACAGCTTGGGACTCTTGGGACGCAGCTTACATCCATTTTGAACAGGACGGATGTGTTTGTATCTGGGATTGTGTGGAATTTGTACAATTATTTGAAACTTCTGCGGCAGGCATAATGTCCTGAGTATGCCTTGTCCTCTAGGCTGTCAGCATTATTGGATTGACAGTCGTAAGCCAATGAGTTTTATCAACTATCAAACAGATTTAGGTATGTGAATTCAAAGCATTCAATGCATTCAAAGTTTTGCTGTGAAATACTGTGACTTGTCCGTTGAATGGCTGTTGAATTCCAGATATTCCACTTTAAATTACTGGCTGGCGTCAGGTCATGCATTTGACCACTCATTATGGATTTACTCAATTAAAGCTGATTTTCAGCAGATGAACTCGAACTCTGCTGCTCTTTGACTCTGTTATATCTCAGCAAACGGCTAATGGGCTACGACAGAGCCGTTTGATTATTGAGAGCTCGTGCGGTCTACAGGTGACCGTGGCCACCACGGACTCATTGTTCCGCCTCCGTGATGATGGGCACGGCGAACGGTCCGTGCCCGTTCCTGTGGGAGCGGCGGTGGCCGCCGTCCGGGGGCGACGGTGGGCGGCATGTGGACGATGGTGGACGCCGGTGGACTGTGGATGGACTGTCGGAACGTGACACAAACCCGAGAGATCGTATCTAACTCTGGGTGTACCGGTGACGCCCATCACGAGAGCAACTCATCTGTCTTGTTGCGTTCCCGTCGATCGGAGGGTCGCCCTGCGTGGGTGAACGCCCCGCCTGTTTACTGCGATTGCTATCATTCCTCACACGCGTGTTTGCCATCATCCAGTCGCATTGTCAGGTACATGACTATTATAGGGTGTGTCATCGAGGGGGTGATTCTCGCAGAATCAAACGCCGTAAGGTTTTTCCTTGGCACATTGATCAATAATGAATTTTCATCCATATCCGAGTCCACCGAAATTAAAATTCGTGCGGCGCCAGCCGTTCAAAGTTTTGGCGCCCGGCGTTGCAGTCTCTAATGCTGAGCGTCACCCAGCACTGCGAGTAACACCAAGTATTGTAGGAGGTAATAATGCAAAATAACTACCGCTGAAAATGATGCTTTTGAGCGCTTCTAAGGCTGATTGTTGCAAAAAAGCATGTCCTTAGAGTGTCCAATTATTCTTTTTATTGTGCTCAATGAATTAAATCGAGCATGGCTTCTGAAACTAAAGAAGAAGCTGCCCGATTTTGAGAAGCGGGCGGGGTGGAGGCGGAGACGGCAAGTGACTCAGATTCGTCTTCTGAAAACACCGACTCCGTGGCATCCTCTGGGCGGTGCTTCTTCTTCTTCTTCTTCTTCAGCATGTCATCTCGTGTGACCTGGCCCGTCTCCACCAGGAAGTCCCGGATGAGTCCAGCCTCGGTGGAAAGGATCTCCCTCAGCGTCGGCAAAGGGCCCCACGGGCGGGTCCGTGGCCCCTGGTAGGCGGGGTAGTCGACCAACAGGTGTTTGGCCGAGTCCGGTTCGTCGCAACGGACTTTCTCGTCAGACTCGGCCGGACCAATTCGGAATCGGGTGTCTCCGGTGAGTGGGGAGCAGCTCACGCGGAGCTGTGCCACTGTGATCGACGCTCGGCGGTCCAGTTCTCTCTCCGTGGCCCAGAGCGCCACATCGTCCGCATTCGCAGATGTGTACCTCCAGTTCCCGAGCCGCAGTTATAGCCGGTCATACGAGCCTGCAGGGTTAGCGTCCGATAGCTGCGCTGGTCCTTCAGGAAGACAGCCTCCTCCTGAGTGACTGTGGGCGATGAGACTTTTGCACCTGCTCTGAGAGTTGCATTTGCATTTGTCGATATCCAGGAGTTGTTGAATTATGCAGTGGCGGCGCTTTGCTGGTTCCCTGTGTCGTGCTATAATTGTCGTATGGGCATTTCCTAATCAGCTACGTTTTTTTCGCCTCGTGAATTATGATCCGGATAGCATAGGGCCCTGCCGAAAGTGACACGGCCGCGTACAAAACATTTCGTGATAGGACAGCCGGCACTTTTGTCCCAACAGCGACTGCTGACTAAAGCAGAGGCCTTCAGTTATGTCAGGTGGCTGAGTGCTCAAAGAAGAAATCCAACAAATAGTGCATTTAGGGCCGTGGCGAAAAAAAAAGGACAAGGCAATTCTGAACTAATGAAGGAATCCCTGTTCGCGATCTATGTAAAACACACGACGAAAGTGATCAAAAGGGACTGCTATAAGCCCTACAGACAGCCCTACAGACTTCTGAACAAAACACCAGAGACACAGGAAGGAACAAAGCGCCGCCACTGCATAATTCAACAACTCCTGGATATCGCCAAATGCAAATGCAACTCTCAGAGCAGGTGCACAAGTCTCATCGCCCACTGAGTCACTCAGCAGGAGGCTGTCTTCCTGAAGGACCAACGCAGCCATCGGACGCTAACCCTGCAGGGTCGTATGACCGGCTATAACTGCGGCTCGGGAACTGGAGGTACACATCTGCGAATGCGGACGATGTGGCGCTCTGGGCCACGGAGAGAGAACTGGACCGCCGAGCGTCGATCACAGTGGCACAGCTCCGCGTGAGCTGCTCCCCACTCACCGGAGACACCCGATTCCGACTCGGTCCGGCCGAGTCTGACGAGAAAGTCCGTTGCGACGAACCGGACTCGGCCAAACACCTGTTGGTCGACTACCCCGCCTACCAGGGGCCACGGACCCGCCCGTGGGGCCCTTTGCCGACGCTGAGGGAGATCCTTTCCACCGAGGCTGGACTCATCCGGGACTTCCTGGTGGAGACGGGCCGGGTCACACGAGATGACATGCTGAAGAAGAAGAAGAAGAAGCACCGCCCAGAGGATGCCACGGAGTCGGTGTTTTCAGAAGACGAATCTGAGTCACTTCCCGTCTCCGCCTCCAGTTCCACCCCGCCCGCTTCTCAAAATCGGGCAGTTTTTTCTTTAGTTTCAGTAGCAATGCTCGATTTAATTCATTGAGCACAATAAAAACAGTAATTGGACACTCTAATGACATGCTTTTTGCAACAATCAGCCTTAGAAGCGCTCAAAAGCATCATTTTCAGCGGTAGTTATTTTGCATTATTACCTGCTGCAATACTTGGTGTTACTCGCAGTGCTGGGTGACGCTCAGCATTGGAGACTGCAACGCCGGGCGCCAAAACTTTGAACGGCTGGCGCCGCACGAATTTTAATTTTTTGCAAAAACGGTTGCTATGCCGTGTGTTTGCAGGTCTCAGTGCCAAGGAATTTCTTTACGGCATTTGGTTCTGTTACTGATGACACACCCTAGACTAATGTATAGCTGACCGACGAGTAGCGAAGAGTACAGGACAGGCGCTGTGCGTGGCTTTGTGCTTCCTCTTCCTGATTCACTACTGATTCACACCGTCAGTTGCCCTCAGCGTCCCCCTCTCTCTCTCTCTCTCTCTCTCTCTCTCTCTCTCTCTCTCTCTCTCTCTCTCTCTCTCTCCCTCTCTCCCTCCTCCTCCTCCCCTCCCCCCGTCGCCAGTGTTCCACTCTCGGACCACCGTTGACCGCCGCTCTGGACAGGTAGCCAGCCGGCGGGACACTGGACTGCTCCCCCATCTGGGTCAGCGTGCGCGCTGCGTACCGAGCCGACCGCCGGCTGTTGGGAAAGTGTGACGGGCACACGGGCCGGATGAACGCGTGGAGTTGGGATGGAACCGGTCCGTCGACAACAGGGTTAGCGGTGACCAGAGACAGAGGATGAGTCAAATACCTGGTCAGTGACGAATGCTGGGGTTAGTAAGAAGAAACCCGACAGTCAACAAGGATACGATGATAGTTGAATCTTAACTGGTGATGGGATCACTTGGGCACTGAAGTGAATCACTTCGGGTGTTACATGCGCTGAACGTTGATTGCTCGGGAAAGATTGCCCTTTCGCTCCTCATCCATTCCCCGTCCATTGTGCGTTCTGCGTTGCGCTGTGAGCTGCGTGCTTGATCCCAATCTGACGCAACAACAGGCCAACGGCCGGGCTGGGGCTGCATTCCTATCACTCAGACGTCGTGTCGAAAAACTCCCCGGGGCCGGTTAGCACCACCGTCCAGTGCAGCGCTCGGGTAGTGTCTGGAGATCCGTGTCAAACCTAGAGGCATACGTAGTGGCAGTGGTAGAAAGAATGGACTGGCAACGATTGCAGTCTGGTGGAGTTTGAGCCGCACACTTAATAAATCTAACATAACCGAAGCGGTATTGATGCGGTGTATCTCCGATCACTGGTATTTACGGTTCCTGATTGCTCCGCCCCCGCCTTCGCCTCCTTCACCGTCTCGACCGCCCGCTGCTTCCCCTGCCGTCGTCACGTCACCGCTGCCTTCCTCTGCTGCCGTTTCTCCACAGAGCCGTTTTTGCCGTTCACGCCTCCGCGGCGGCACGGAGTCTATTCAGCCCAGAGCACGGTGACTCTCCTACCCGACCCACGCCCGGTCTGAATCGCCACCCCCGTCCCCCGTCCCCCGTCCCCCGTCCCCGTCCCCCGTCCCCGTCCCCCGTCCGCCTGCCGGGCTCACGGCCGTCCGCTCGGCGGTACGGAGGGCGGGGCCGCCCCAAAGAAGCCGGGCCGTGGCGTGCTCCTCTCGGCAGGAGGCCGGCAGCTTACGGCCGAACTGTTTTGGTCGGGATTCCAGCCGATCCCGGCTTATTTGGGAAGATCTCAGACAGTGATGCGCGACAGGCGCGCGGTCTTTTGGGCATATGATGCCGAGATAGGATAGCAGAGCTGACGGAGAAGGTTGATGTATTGTAGTGGGAGCCGTGTTTTTGTGCTTTGGGTTATAGGTGCATTCGATCTCGAAATGACAGCTGGTGCTGAGCATTGGGCGTAGCTAAAGGGAAAGCCTGCCCGTGCGTGGCACTGGCCGGTACGGCGGCGGGGTCGGAACGTAACCAAATCCGGCACGTCTCTGAACGATGACGTCCGTTACGACGTCATCAGAAAGCCGTCATCGGTAGAATGACATCCGTCGGCGATGGCGATAGAAGCGGTGACGGCGACTGCGACCGGCCGGAAATAGAGCTGGCGGAAGGCACCGAGTCCCCGGCGGCGGGCGGTGTGTGAGGCGGCGGACGCGACCATTCGAGGCGGGTGTGTCATTGACCGGGCTGGCGCGCCGGTAGTTCTTTTGTCGGCTGACGTTTCGCTGGCCGACTGCCGCGCGGCCGCCGAGGGCCGGCCGACTGCTGACGCGTGAGGTGGAGGCCGCTCCGCTCGGCGGGACGCCAGGGCCTTGACCTGCGCACCGGTATCACGTCTGTCCGAGACCCAGCTCACTGGAGGCGCCAGGCTCTATTAATTTACATGAGACGCCTGTCTGCGCGGCGTGGGTCGGTACACAGGCGCTGCCACCGGCGCCGCCCGACCTGTGACCTCCGGGTCAGGCCTGAGTGGGCGCCGTGCAGGTTACGCCACTGTGACTGCCTGGCTCGCCTGAGTTCGTTTACGCTGGCGCGCCCCAGCTCGCTTCTGCACCCTGTCCTGACCCGCCCGCCACCTCCGCTGCCTCCGCTGATGGGTTCAGTTGACCCCGTTGGGTCACCGCGTCACGGGCACAGAGGCGTCGCCACTTTCACCGCGATTTGAGACAAACTCGGCCGCCGCCGCGCTGCCCCGCCCGCCCTGGCGGTGTTCCTGGGCGGGCGCTCGAGCTGTAATCACCGAGCCTGCGCGGGCACGGGCGTTCTGGGAGACGGGACGGCGTAATGGCTGCGCTGTTTCCGGCCTGGTGTCTGTGAGGAGCGTCGGTGAGCGGTGCAGCGCCCTGCGGCAGACGCGGCCCGCCGCCCCACACCGCGATTGACCGATTGTTCCGCGCCGGGTTGACGGTGCGGACGGTAAGGGTCAGAGGCGGTCGGCTGCAGCAACAATCAGCGGCATTGCTGGTCCAGCGTGCGGGACCCACCGCCAGACGACGTCCGCAGACGGGGTGAAAAGGTTGCGGAACGCAGACCGCTTGCTATTTATACCTGATCTGCGAGAGTTAGGTTGCAGGCCAGAGAAGGGTTTTGCACAAAGCATAGATAATCACTTGCTAGAAACCTCGTTTCTGGTTACAAGCCGCTTGCGGTCACTCAATTTTGTGGAATCACAAGACAGATTAGCCGCCATCTTCCGCCACTGAGCCACAATAAACTAGCACAGATTGCCATTTTCTCTCGGCATTTGGGCGTCAGTTGGGCGCTCCGGCCCGTCCGACACCTTTCCGTCCCGGGGCCGAGCGGCTGACATTCCTCCGGTCGCCGGCGGCGGGTCAGGTTAATATATCCGCCAGCCGGGCCGGTCCGAGCGGGCATCGTTTGTGTGCCGGCCTGCCGGCGGCGCGTGCACCTGCACCCGGCACGAGCTGCACGGCTGCACCGGCTAAATGCGGCCGGCCCGGCCCAGGTGGCTGCGGCCGGGCGGCGCGGCCTGGTCCGCGGCCGAGCGGCACGTGGTAATGTGAGTGGCATACATATTGATTTACGATTAGCAGCCGTGGCCATCCACTGTCGTGCCCTGGCCTACAAGCATCAAATCAGTGTCTGCCTCTCCCCTCCTCCCAATGTCAGTGCTACAAACCTTTCCCAGTGTCAGTGTTATGCACCTTCCTTGACCTCCACCATTCGGTTTACGGCTCGACTCCCACCTCGTTCGCGTTATTATCGTCTCTCCCTCGTACCTCTCCCGCCTGTCCCGGCACGTTGCTGGCATCCAGCAGGGCGCCCCATAAAGACACCCATTACACTGACACCCGTGCCATCCCATCAGATAATTAGACGACCGGTGCCGGTCCGAGCTGTAGTGAGCCGTGGCGGCAGACGCCAGGGTCGGACCCTTACCGTGCTGTTGACGGGCTGTTTTTGGGCGGCTGTTTTGGTCGTTCTAGCTCGATAGAACCCTTTCATTAGCGGAGTTATTCTGCTCGGGTTACCTGGCGGGGGCTGTGAGGGGAGCGATGAAACGTGTGCTCTTCTCAAGGCAGAAGAGTCGACAGTCTAGGCTGTTTGTGATTCGGAGCGACTATGGTGTGTGAGGACATCGCTGACTGCGTGGTTTCTGGCTATGTCGGCTTGGTCAGTCGCGAGTCTGCTCAGGTCAGAGTAACTGAAGTCGGCCGCTGGCTTTGGACCGAAGTTGGGCGGACTGCGGAGTCAAGGTTCGACTCAAGTGTTCGCTCTGGCCCGTGCCGTACCCGTACCTTGGCTCTGGTCCAGGACGGGGTGGGACTGGGAGTCCACTTAGCATTGCTCGGAGTCAACCACCATCCCCTCCGGGCGTCCGTCCAGGACGGTTTGTGAGTCCGCCCAACTCTGCTCAGAGTCTCCTCCGTGAGTCCGTCCAGGGCGTGGCCTGCCGCTGTGGAGCGGCACGGAAGTGCGGCGCCGTTTGATCAGTGCCGCGGCCGGCCGGTCCCGCTGGGTCATAATAACCCGGGCCGATTAAGGTGTGCGGTGATCGCTTATCATACCGGCGGGCGGCTGTGTCACGATCGGTCGCGGTCGGTCACGGACGGAGGGGCACGGGGGATGAGGAGGGCACGGAGGGATGAGGGCACGAGGGACTGAGGGATATACTTAGGGCTGACGAGCGACGAGACTCGTATGAGTTCTATGAGGAACGAGTCTCGGGCTGAGAGCTGCATGAGAGGCTGAAGGATGAGACTGAGGAAGGACAAAAGAGACTGTGAGACAGGAAGGGGGATTTGGAAGCTCTTGAAAGGTTTGGGAGCAAGTGTCTCACTTTCGAGAGGTAACTGGAAGGGCTTGGATGAATATTAAGACAATATGAGATGCATGCGAATGAGTAGGAACAAGGGAAGAGTCGAGCGAATGCTCGCCTCGATGGAGCTGGTGCTGTGAAATTGGAAAGCTGTTGTTCGGTAAAAACGTGAGTGCTTGTGGTATTATCTGAAGATCATTTGAAAGACCGGTGATTTATGGTGAAAACTGGAAATGATGCTCAATTTAGTTTATGGGACTATTGTGGTCCGCCTTATCGCCATTCTGAATGGACATTGGGCAGATTTGGTGGGAGACTCAACGCCAGGGTTTGATCCCTGCTTTTAGACAATGGACACAGCGTCGCAGTTAAAGTGTTATCATTCTTGCATTTTCATCCCTGTCCCTTCAGCATAAAGCCAACGGCCTCAAAAAGCAGGAGGTGCCGAGAAAATTCATGGAATCCCTTCAGGGTCTTGGCTCAGCTTTGATGGTAGAATCTAAATATTGAGGCGGATGCCCCAACTGAGCCGTTCGATTGGGAATTTCCGAACGGTCGGCGACACTCGGAGGCGAAAGTTTCCTCACAATTTTAGCCACATCACCGGTCGCCGCCACACCGCGATCCTGGCCGGCCGTCGTCGCCCGATTCTCTCTGAGACACCGGCGGTCACCTGCGGTCGGTCCACTATCCGCTGATAGAGAGATCGGCCCGTCAACGACCGTTCGATGGAGCGATGGCCGGCCGGCGGCGCCTCCGCACTCCCACGGCCGTGGGAACTCCGCGAGAGAACACTGCCGGCACTGTCGATGGACGCACAGGTCTGTCTGAGCGGGCCTCTGAGTATCGGTGTCTGTGGTCAGAGAAATGGAGAGAGACGCAGCGCAGTGGTTCGACAGGGATAGCTGAATCCGGAGAATCGCAGGCTAGTGAGTGAATAGCTCGCCAGCTATGCGGTCTGTGAGCTGTTTGGGAGGCGGACATGGTGTTAGCAAACTGAACCGTTAGCTCTCAAAAGAAAGATAGTACGGTATCCACCTTCTTTTGTCACTGCAGGAAGTGGGTGGGCCCCAAGTCCAACAGGTAATTGCATGCGTTAACATGCATGTGAACGAAATGGATGCAAATTGAAGGTATCAGCTGAATGTTCTCCTCGAACGTTATTCATTTCGTTGGGCAAACAATCTCCAACTCGTTGAGCCATAAATAGCAATGTGAGGTGTTCCATTCAGATTGAAATGAGGCCGACATGGCTGACAAAGCTGTGGTCGGTGCTGGCCGTAAATCACAACTGCACCACGCCCACATCCCCTGTGGTCGGCGAGATCGCTCAGCCAGCCCGGCAGGGTGCGGGGGTGATTGTGGCACAATAGGTGCATAGCGCAGGGTACAGCGATAGCTTGGGTACAGAGGGTACCGGAGTATAGTGGACACAGACTGTGGCTGATCGCTTGGCCCACTAAACCCAGCTTCTCGGGGACGAATGCCGCCTGTGTTATCGCCTGTGCAGCAGTGCAGTCTCCCAAACCAGCTGGTGCTACCGACCATGCGGCGCTGCATTCCCCGGGACAGCAGCGCGGCGCGGTCTGTAGTGTTCGGTGTTACTGCACATGAAGTGCTGTAGTCTCCCAGCTGGCACATACTGCACCGCACAACACGGCTGGAGACTGCAACGGTGAATGTGAAAATAGCTCTGCCGAAAGAAATCGATGACCAAGTCCAACCAAGCATTTGGTTAGCATTGAGTGCTTGTTTTAACTAAAAAGGCGGCTGTATCGCCCCGTGCCGTGTTCCTTATTCACGCTTTGTATAGCGCAGTGACTGAAAAAAAAATACTGCAAATGTCAATAAAGTACGGCTACTTTGGGTACTTGCTATATGTAACCTAGGTTGTGGATTCCATTATCCGAACTTGGGGCTGGTATCATCCATTAGGCAAAGCCAGCCATCCAGGAGCTCTATTACGATCAATCGTGCTTTCTCGGCCAACGCTATTACCCGGATCTGTCATCTGGTCTGGAAATCACAGATGCATGCGGCTCTGTTTTCTATTCCCGAATGTGAACACGTTTTCGATTTATTGCCGTGTACACGACGCCGGTTTTGTGTCAGCAGCCGGCCGGGATCACTGACCCTAATCTCCGCGCGGAATGCCTAATGAGACCTCTGGAAGGACCAATATCGCGTGACCAATTTATACCGGCGCTGCGGTGAATTGAGTCAGCAATGACACTCTAAAGCGCTGACTGATGGACTTTGGCATTATATGTATACTAGCGTCCTATATTTTCGATGTTTTTAATATAAAACATCCATTCATAGGTACACAAAATGAAATATTGTTTTAATTTGCTGGCTAAGCGTTATATGCAAGTTTTGGAAAAGTAAAGAAGTATTTTGAAGTACTGAAAACACACATGCAGCTGTTTACTGACCTTTGCTGCTCTAGGTCCTTGTGTCCGTTTGCAGCTTTTTTCAGCAACAGTACCGGTCCTTTCTCGTATTACAAACTCCAGTCTTTCCTCACAGTCACTGTTGCACTGCTCTCGTCCGTCACTGAGTAGTTTGTCCAGTCTGCCCCACTGCAGCCGTCCTCCGCTGCACGGCTGGCCACGCGCCGCGTCACTCTCCCTCACACTGCCACTCGACCGACCGACCTGGAGCGGGTCCGGACTGGGACTGACGGGACTGGCGGCAGACGGCGGCGGCGGCGAGTGTGGTGGCGAGAGTGGCGCACCCCCGCCCCCGCCCCCGCCCGGCGCCGGGGATGACGCGCTGAGAGACGGCTGTAAGGAGCTGATGGACAGAATTAGTAGAAATGCGTGTGGTGGTTGTCATCAAATAATATTTGATATTTGACATTCGGGTTTTACTCAGCGGATACCGGATAGCTAAGGCAGTATAAGCAGTTTGGCCAGACGAAAAGGAAGTATTTCCAACATTGTCGGACGTCCTCATCAACAGTCCATACGATGAGCAGTTCTTTTGACTGAACTAAGGGCACCTTCGTTTGGTCATGCTGATTTTTTTTGTGACTAAGCATTGACCTCTGTAATCTGTATACCAAGGTCGAGGTCGACGTACAGAGGTCTATGGACAATGGTATGCCACTGCACGAGACAATGTGGTGCGTATTTTCATTTGACTGTAATCTAATCTCGTTTGTATATAGTTTAATTTGCGAATTATCAGCACGGTCCAAAGCAGTCCAGTGTTCCTGCACTGTGGTCTGGTACCAGGTAAAGTGTCGGCGGCGCCTTCTCACGGTTTACTGATTTCGCGGCCCGGTTTCCATCCGACTGGGCCACCACGGCTCGGAACTAGTTCATTGGCCGGTGCCACTTCCTGTTCCTAGCCCAGCAAATCGCCACAAAACGAGTTGCATGCAGAAGCAGATAGTGGATGCAAAGCGGGTCTCAGTTCAGCTCTCCTGCAGCGGTTTGCAGCTGGAGAAGACGGAAACGGGCTGCTTGACGTGCCTTTTCAGCACGTGCTTGAATTGACCCGTGCAGTGTGGCATGTGGGACTACGTTACGTGGGACTACGTGTCTACGTTACGTCATATGAAGTTGCACGGAACAGTTCTTTTTTAGCTGTTCTCCCCACCCCTACAAAATTTGCCGGATGTTGTGATTCTCGTCAGTCTTCAGTACGTCTTTCGTGTAACGGGCGATATGACCGCTCGGAGTCTCGTGTCTTTATTGGCTTCTGAGTGTCTGACCAATAGCTCTCGCCGTCTTTTGGTCGTCTCCTCGTCTCTTCGATAGCCTCTCGTCTCTCTGATGGCGCCTCTGCCGTCTCTTCCCAACACATCAGACGGGCCACGGAGCTTGACGTGCCCGGGGCTCTTCAGTACCGTTGGTCCGTCCTGTCCACCCCAGTATCGGAGTCTGTATCGACAGACACCTGTATCGGAGTCTGAGCCACTGTGTCGATTGTCCAAACGATCTGGTGGATCAGCCTCGTGTGAGCGCTGCATTAGAGTGCTGGAAATTGTCAGCGTCTGTCCTGTGAACCGGTCCTTATTTGCCCTTTGTTTTACACCGTTATGGCTCGGTTGGGTCTGCTCTGTATTGCCGACTTAGGCTGCCGTATATTGGGCGGGACTGCTGCGTGCCGGTTGGGGGATCGTCTACAGTCCGCAGATAGCTGTGCGTGACTCACCCAACCTTATCTTCTAGATGACAGTGCGTGTTACGGGTCGCGCCATCTCCCTAGCTCAGTGCGTATGATGGTGGTGCTCTCTCGGCGCTTGGGTATCCTAATGAGGTCGACCCGAGGCTGCACTGGTCATCGCAGGGCTCCGACGGAGCTGCATCACTTACGTCTGTCACCTAAACTTCTGTCTATCTCACGCACCTGCCTTGATCACGCTTCCTTTCCACCTTCACACCCCACCCTCCCGCCCCGCCCCGCCCCGTCCCATCCCGTTCACGCCCCGTCCGTCTGCGGGCCCACCGCTGCGGTGAAACGGCGCTCCGTCTGTGGGTTTTTGCACCGGTCTGGCCCGGCTGACGTGCCGACGGTGCTCGCTTTCGCCGTCGTGCCTGTGCCGGTCACGATGGAACGGCACCGCCGGCCGCAGATGGTCTGACGGTGAACGGCAGCAGTGAATTACGGGTTGTTGATTTTTCTTGTTTGCTCGATTTTATTAAATATTTTCGCATATTTAGACATTATACACTCTGGGATCGGTGCAAAAGCTATTCAGCTTATTTCAGGGCACCTCTTCCTCACACACTAGCTCATTCACACTTCATTCACGACAAGAAAAAAAAACATCGGGTGCAACACAAATCATGATCAAGGGGTGACGTGAACTGTACTGATGACCTAAAGTGACGGCAGATCACGGCTGATGTGGTGAGCTGAACTGATGATCCAGCGACGATAAATTACTCCGGCAGTAATTTGGAATTTGTAATTTGGTAATAATTTGGTGGACTGAGGTAGTGGACTGATAGATGTCAGTGACGGGTAAACTACTGCTGATATGTTAAGCTCGGCTTAGAGTCAATGGGTGACGAGTGGTGACGGTGAATTACCATTGATATGGTTGACTGCACTGACGTTATGTTTGGTGATCGGTGAGTTTGGAAATGGACAGGTCCCTGATGCGGTCCTAATGGATTCGTGAGGCTTTCTTTGGTGACGGAGCTGTTTAGATAATGGCTTGTCGTAATTGTTTGTGCTGCTATGGCACGTTTTTGTGGAAGTTCATCACCATTAACACCTCTCGTGTCTTTCGCCACGCTTACTGGAGCGAGTGTGGCTATTATGGGTCTACTGTCACTCTGAAAAGACATCAAAACTAAACATGTGTCGGTCTACAATGATGAATGGGCACTAGTTAGAGGAATTGGCACGTCCCACTTCTAACTCGCGGCGTTCTGTCAGTCGACTTGAGGCTCACTCGGCGACTGATGTCTGATGACAGGAACCTGTCTGAGAGCACTGAGCTAATTTGACTCGACTGGACTAGACGGGATGGACTCGACTGGACCTAACTGGGACTCGTAGGTACAAGACCAGTAGTTTCTGTTTTTGTTGGTTTCTTTGTTTGGGACATTCCGGCTGTAAGATCAATGGAAGACTGACCTGCGGTCCCAGTTGGACCAGCGGACCGGGTGTCTGGGATTTACGCTCGGTGGTGTTGGCCCCAGGCCCCACCGGCAGCCATCCGTCAGGGGCGAGATGTTTGATCGGCTGGCCTCGCTGAGACCGGGAGGTAATCCACGTCATCGGGAGATTTCGGCCGCTGGAGTCGGCGGACGGCGCGTTTGATCTGGTGACGGCTAGATCCATGGAACTTAACACTATTATCGTCCGAATAGGTCCTCTCGAACGCTGACCCGCCGGCCGAGGTGACTCTTTAGACCTCCATCCTCACTGTGTGGGCTGATGAGCACCCTTTCAGTGAGCCACTTTCCTTTGACCGCGCTCGGCGCTGACGGCGGAATTTACCCATTGGTCGTGGGCGCGGCTGCGATACTCCGTCGCAGCTGCGGCGGCGACTGACTGTCCCAGTTTTCCAGTGACGGTCGTGGAGACCGGCCCTGTTCACCGATCACTGATCACTGATTAGATCTGGCCGGAAACAATCTCTCCCCGGGTTAACAGCTGCGGTCTCAGCGGCGCCCGGTTCGTTTATTGTGCCGCGCCTGTTTGCGATAATGACGCGGCCAGGGTCGCCGGTGGCTGCAGCTGCGGTGGCCGTATCTCGTGAGCGCTGGTTACCGCTGCGGTTCGCTGCGGCCTTGTCCTGGGTTGGCGGGGGTCCTAGCGCGACTGCTCCCTGTCGGTCACAGGCTCACTAAAGTCGCTAACGAGGGGCGTGGTCACGGCACGCTGCAAGGGCTGGCCCTGAGAGCGATCAACTGGCTGGTGTTTGCGATCATAGGACGCATTCCAGAGTGGTTGTGTGTCAGAGCGGAAAATGTTTTGGAGCTGTTTACAGTGAACCACTTTAAAGGCTGGAACGAGCTTAGCTGACTATCGCGAACCGAGCTTGCTCACACACTATTTGCTGATCTTTTTGGTCCAACCGCCAGCAGCCAGCACTAGCAGCCCATGAGAATCAGGCCGTGACAATTGCGGAGAGCGAACGATCAGGGCGATCGGACCCACGCGGCGGCTCGTTTGCGTGGCACCGCAAATGGAGCGCCAAGGATGAACGGTCTCCTTCGGTAGTCGGGTCAGATGATAAATTGATTGGACGGGGCTAATTTGGGCTGGAGAACAGCTATTGCTTTCGAACTTGACTTATTGTGCGCCATCTAACGTTAGTTCCCCTGTTCCTGTCTTGATGTTAATGCAGAGATTAGCGGCGCTTGTGAATTCGCTCGCATTCACAGTCATCTATTATATCACTGCATAATGCATATCGCTTTGGTGCTTTTCTTTGTGTTGGACTACGCTGTCTCACTGCTCACAGTGAGATGCTGGCCAGTCTAATCCACTCCCCGCTTCTTCCGACCGCGATCATCTCGAACGGTGCGCGGTTTTTGTGTGGCCCGCCCACCCATTCACTCGCTCGGCCGGCCGCCTGGTCTCTCGGACCGCTCGGTCAGCTCTTCGGGTGCTGCCTCCTTTCTATGTGAGCCCAGCGCTGAGGCGACACCCGGCTTGTCACGTAGCTGGCTTGCTTTGTCACCGAGCTGGGGCCGTGCGCGGCACTATCGCCTGATGACGACCGGCGGCTGCTGGCGATGCTGTAATACCGTGACACGAACCAGGCGTGTCGCTGCCGTGTCAGGTCGGCGGTGAAGTCTGGCAGGACGGCTCCTGCAGCCGGCGCAGGACGGCTCCTGCAGCTGGTGCAGGTGGCGACAGACAGGCTCCCCGCGGTGGTCGGTGAAAGGTGCGGCCCGCTCACTCGGCTGGCGTTTAGAAGGGACTCGTCAAAGTTTCTCTCCATGGATGTGTCATGAATGAGTCAATAATATTGGCCGGCTCTCTGAAGCCAAACGCCCCCAAAGTCCATCACGGAAGGCTACTGGCCGTCCGGTTGTCACCATTTTTCATGACTGTCTGCATGTGTTCTCATCAGATATTTGGGGAGGAGCATGACTCGCTATTTTTCTCCTCAGCTTCTCAACACACCCACTGTGACTCCACTGACTCTCATCGTGACTCCGCTGACTCTCCATCGTGACTCCAATGACTCTTCATAGTCCCACTATACACAGGCACTGGTGCGTGTGACCGTGAAACATTCCGTTCGGTGACATCACCTTTCTGGATGCCCTCGCCGGTGCGCGCACCAATAGCCTTCCCGTTCCGAATGGCGCCGCACGACGGCTGATGACGCTACGATGACGCCCGCGTGTGGATGACGCTGACCGGCGGCGGCAGACGCTGCGCCATCCGTCATCAGCGGCCGGGCGTCATCAATCACGGTCGGTGGATGGTCGGTAGGGTGGCTGCCAGGGGCGCACAGAGACGGGCTGGATGACCTGTGCCGGGTGCCGAATGCGGGCTTTTCCAAGTCTTGTGTCTTACGACTTCAAAAAAGACTAAAAATGAGCCTCATACCAGAACCATGTGAGGTGCCTTATGATATTATTGACTTCCTGACCGACCACTTCTATTTGTTCTTGGGCTTGGCCAATCACCAGCCGCTTTGAACTGGTCCGTAAATGCCATTTGGCACCGGCTTCCCCCGAACAGTGGCCACTGCCGGGCTGGTCCCACGACTGGTCATTGGTCAGGTCGGTCAGTGCGTGGGCACGACCAGTCAGTGGACAGTCACGACCGGTCACTGGTCACGACGGGTCAGTGGTCAGTTGCAGTGGTAGACTGGACTTTGGCCAGTCAGTGGGCCTAATTAACCGGCCCCTGGGTCACCGTGTTCGGAAGGACTGGGAGTGGTTACCGACTGAAAAGGCGTACAGACTCGTAGTCTTCTTTACATGCATTTATTTTGTTACGTTAGTAGCTTGCAGTGAAAAAATTGATTTGTTATCAGCTGTCGTGATGTGATAGGCTCTTTTGTTTCTTTTTTTTTTTGTACGGGTGTATTTTTAGTTTGCCCTTGGATGCATCGCCATCGCACGATCGGGAGAGAGAAAGAAGCAAAGATGAATGGTTTGGTGAGTCAGAAGCTCTTATCCCATTCAAACAAATCGGCAAGCCGGTTATTTTGGCAGCCAACACGTGACCCGCTCTGTTACTGCTCAGAGTGCTGTCGATGCTAATGTTCCCGACTCACGTGACCGATCTTGGAACCTGCATCGCCACGACACCGGTTTTGGCACGTGACTATTCGTTTTCACTTGTGGAACGTTAGGGAGGACCACCACTGTGACTCGCACAAACCGTTGTGGTGTCGAATACATGACGTGAATAGGCGGTGGGCGGGCTGACGAATGACGATCACTGTCCCTGCACAAACTGCCGTAAAGCTGAGTTGATGGCCCTTCAGGGAGGTGGAAGACTGAGTATTGCGTCAAATTTTTGTTGGCGTGTTTCGGTGGCAATTTTTGGATACGGCTTTTGATGTAAAGTTGTCCTAGGGTGGGATTATGGATGACAACTGTCAGTCGCGTTTTGCTCGTCTTCGTTCGAGGTCATATTTGGAGTTTCGACAATAGGTATGTTCTCTAAGCAGCCGACTTCACAGACTAAAGGCTGAAACAGACTCTCTCCGCGTTCAGGAAATCGCATGCGAGAGCCTATTCAAATACATTGTAATTCTTTTCGCATCAATCGCTTGCGGGAGGTGTGTGCGATTGATGCGAGCGTGCTTCCATGTATTTGAATAGGCTCTCGCATGCGATTTCCTGACTGCGGAAAGAGTCTGTTTCAGGCTTAAAGGGACTATCCCACCTTCTAAAATGTTGTTAAAACCAGTTAAATTGTGCCCGATTTTATAGATTGGATGACCAGGAACACGGTTCTGGCATTTATTTTTCATTAAACATCTTAGGCTTCCCATATTCCAAACACAAACTTTCAAATATGTGACGTCACAGCCCAAAATTACTTCGTTCCCCAGGCCACATTACTGTCATAAAGCTGATTCTTTTTACTCTGTAGGCACCACAACAAAGTTCAGACCAAGTTTTAAGCGATTTTTCAACCAACAACCCCATTTAAATCAGAATGACTAAACGAGGTGACGCCACACTAACGGTCGCTCCATGTTGAAGATAGGGCCTTGTACAAGGCCCATTTTCAAATGAAGGGAACGAATTTCTTCAACACCAAGAGGCCGCGGGGGTTGCAACCTAGATAGATAGTGGTTTCTGAACCCCGCCGCAAACTTGGCTATCTCAACTCAAACCCCATGTTAAAGGTGGGATAGTCCCTTTAATACAGAGTCGGACTTATGGTTCAAGTTTCTCCATAAGCTTTATTCAAAAACCTGGATAAGCACAACATAACGGCGTATCGTTTGATTTCCATTCGCCCACACAACCGTTTCCAGAGGCAAAGCTGCCGTATCACTGACATGCTGCCACCGTGGTGAATCGGCGAAGCTCTGCTTAGTAGGTGGCGCTGGCAGCTAGGAGCGTCAGGGCTGCGGTGAGCAGCAGTGCGGCGGCGCTGATCGTCGCAGCGCCGTTGCTGTGACACTCGACGTCAGAGCTGAGCGCGGCCAGCACAGATTTGCCGCTGGAGCAGCGAGCCCTTCTCAGACGTCGGATCGTATCCTGACACTGGAAGTCGTCGTCGTCGCCTTGGGGACAGTAGTTGTGGCGCCAGACGCTCAACCACTGCTCCACCCACCTGAAAACATAAATAATAGAGGGTTAGTGAATAATGGAGTACCGGTTTTGTGAAAAGGGCGTATTTTATCTAAGTATTTCAGTTGATCATGCATGTGATGCCGCTCGGCAAGCTTTGGTATTCGATTGCATTCCAATTACCAACGCTACCGTCGCTATTAGTAGAACGCTAGAAAGAAGAACGCTATTAGGTAGTAGCAATCTTTCAGTTACCACATTACATATTTCTCACTTCTCCCTCTGCATATCCTCAGTCACCTTGTTCCCACACTATGATGTCATCGGTGGAATAATTCCTTGCTCCTGACGAGTCTTTAAAGTAGGTCCCATTCCATTTCACCCTGTCCCTTCCTGTCACGCTCTGTCGCTTCCTGACTAATCACACCCCTTCTCGCCCACTCCCATCCCACCCCGCCCAGTTTAGTGCCCAGCCAACCCACTGACCCGATGCCGGTCTCGGAGCAGTCGCAGCTCCATCCGTCTCCGTCCAGGCTCAGGTCGGTGAGGAACACGGAGCCGGCGCGGCCCGGGTGCTCGCTGGTGAAGGGCCGCCCGAGCGCCACCGGGCCGTCCGTCCGTACCGACACGTAGCGCACGGCCGGGTCCAGGGACTGGAACACGGCGGCCGGCAGCCGGAACTGCCGCGGTACATCGCCCAGCACCAGGTGCAGGTGGTGGCAGGTGACACGCTGCGGAGAACAAGATCCAAATGGTTTAGAAAATGTGCAGCGGCCACCGTGGCCAGATACTAGAGCGGGGCATGGAACATGTTATCATGAAATAGAAATGGCTCATGATGATCTTTCGCTGATGGCCTCCGTGCATCTCGAACCCCAAATGATCATGCGAGGCATTTTTAGCCCACAAGCAGGCAACAGTTGATGACTGATGACCTCGCTGTCAACTGCTTTATCTCTGCTCTGTCTGCACCAGCTCAGTCCCATCACAAGACCATGTGGGTCGCTCATTTCCGGCCCTCCTCGCTAGCCCGTGTGGCACGTTCTCTCACCTTGAGCGCGCCGGCTGCGATCCCGTCGGCGGCTGGCCCGCTGATGGTGATGTTACACAGGTGGTGACCCAGCTCGCCGTCCAGCTCGGACGTCAGCGTCCCGTTCAGGCGCACGTGCAGGTGACGCAGGCTTGGCCGCCGCCGCAGGAGAGCCGGCAGGCCGCTGTCGTCATCACCGTCGCTGGAGATGGGGCTGCTAGTGATGTCGTTGATGCTGATTGTCAGATGTGTTAACGATTCGAGCGGCGTCAGCAGGTCTGGCTGTGGAAGGGAGGGTACCATGATAAGGAGGTTGCATTACATTTGCTATTTTTGGTTTGTGCTGCACGAAAAATTGCCTTTTTAAAGGAATGTTTACTGTTTATGAAGGCTTAAGTCTAAATCTTTTTATATTATCAACTCCTTTGTAAATGAGTGGTGGCTGTTTTTCATCCTTCTTACCAGCTTATTATTCAGTACTCGGTCTCAATACCATCCCGAAATTATTGGATATTCCAGAACCCAGAAACCCACCTGCATCTCGCTGGTGTCGATGTCTGAGAGGTCCAGCTCAGTGAGCTGCTCCAGACCCTCCAGGCTGAGCTGGGAGACGTTGCTGAAGGGGTTGCCGCTCAGACTGAGGATGCGCAGGTCGGAGAGCATGCTCCAGACGCTGCGGTCCACGACCGTGAGGCGGTTGGCGGCCAGGTCCAGACGCCGGAGAGACGTCAGGTTCGAGAACGCCTCGGCGCGCAGCGAGATGATGGCGTTCTCGGAGACATCCATCTCCTCCAGGGTGTAGGCCGACACGGTGGGGAACCGGGTGAGCGAGGCGTTGGCCAGCCGCAGCCGGCGGAGCTCGGGCAGGTCGCGCAGCGCGGCGGCCGCCGACAGGTCGCCGAGCGGGTTACCAGAGAGGTCGAGTCGGCGCAGCGAGCGGACGCCGCGGAGGGCACCCGCCTCCACCGACAGAATCCGGTTGTGGGAGAGGTCGAGCCGGGCGAGATGGCCGAGCCGGTGCAGCAGGTCATCAGTGAGGATGGCGATCCGGTTGTGGCTGAGGTCCAGCTCGCACAGCGTGTCACCGACGCGGCTCAGACAGTCGCCCGGGAAGGTGGTGAGGTTGTTGTGGGAGGCGCGCAGGATCTGGAGCGCCGTCCGGCGAAACAGGTTCGCCGGTAGCTCGGTGAGGTGGTTGTGTGAGACGTCTAGGACGCGGAAACTGACCAGGTTCTGGACCAGCTCGGCTGGCAGCTCAGTCAGGTTGTTGCGCGACACGTTGAGTGTCTGTAAGTTAACGGCGCTGCGCAGTGAGTCGTAGTCGATGTAATCGATGGCGTTGTCGCTGAGGTCAAGCAGCTGGATGTAAGGCATGAATCCGAACACATCCCTCGTGATGTTGGTGATGTTGTTATGCGCCAGTGACGCGTGTGTGAGCGACGAGCGCATCGTTTCAAAGAACTTGCCGGTCATGTATCCGATCCGGTTGTGGCTGAGGTCGAGGTACTCGAAGCTGGTGAAGCTATGCCAGTACTCGCGCTCCATGTCGAGCGCGACGATTTGGTTGTGGCTGGCGTCCAGCTGCAGGCTGGCCAGGGTGCCCACCTGATCGAAGGCGTCCAGGTTCAGTGCTGTCAGCTGGTTGTGGGCGAGTGAGATGCGGCTGGCGCGCGGCAGACCGCTGAACGTGCTGTCCGGCAGCTCCGTGAGCCGGTTACCGTCCAGTGACACCGCTCGCAGCTGGGCCAGGTCGCTGAAGGCTCCCTCCGAGAGCGAGGAGACCGCGTTGTCGGCGAGACGCACCTCCTGCAGCGCCTCGAGATGGCGGAACGTGCCGGCGCCAACTCCAGAGACCTGGTTGAAGTCGAGGTGCACAGTGTGCAGGCTGGGTGTGTTGTCGGCGTTGAACAGCTCCGTGTCCAGTTGAGTTACGCGGTTGTGTTCTAACACCAGATGTCTCAGGTCGCGCATCGTGGAGAACGACTCGGCTGGCAGCGTGGCGATACGGTTGCCAGAGAAGTCGAGCGTCTTCAGACTGGTGAGGTACTGTAGCTGATCGGCCGGGAACTCGTTTGCCGAGTAGCCATCGAACACGATCAGGCTCTCTAGGCTGGGGCCGAGCTTCTCGAACGCAGCCGCGTTCAGCTCGCCGATCCGGTTGTGCGAGAGGTCCAGGTGTTTTAGAATCGGGCAGCCACTGAAGGCGTCTGCGTCAATGGCCTCCAGACGGTTCTGGCCGAGGTAGAGCTTCCGCACGGACTCCCCGACGCCGTCCGTCTGCTCGGCCGTCAGTCGCCGGCTGGGCAGCGCGCTCAGGCCGACATTACGGAGGTCCAGAGTCAGCGCGCTCACGTTCAGCTCGCCCATCGACTCACCGAGCAGATTCAGCTTCTGCAGATTGCCCAGGCGGTTCAGCTCCTCAGCGGAGATGTGAGCTAGTCGGTTGTCGTTAAGCGCGAGGGTCTCAAGTCCTTCGGGCAGAGTGTGCCAGGGGAACTCAGTCAGCTGGTTGTAGCCGAGGTCGAGCACACGCAGTGAGCCGGCCAGCGGTACGAGGGTGTTGTTCTCCAGCGCGCGCAGCGAACAGTCGTACATGTACAGCTCACGGATCGCCGGTGCCGACTCGAACGCCGCCTCGTCAACCTCCTCCAGCTGGTTTCCTCGCAGTGTGAGCGAGTCCAGCTGCGCGAAGTCGCTCCAGGCGGACTCGGGCAGGTAGCTGATGCGGTTCTCGCTCAGATCGAGCACCTGCAGCTGTAGCTGGGGGCCATCGCCGCCCTCCTGGCTGGCCACCGACCTGGTGTCGTTGATGAGGTTCCCTCCGAGAAGGACAGTCGTCACGGGCGTCCCCTTCAGCGCCGCGTACGGCAGTTCGGTGAGCAGGTTACCGGCGAGGTTAACCTCAGTGAGTCGCGGCGCGCCGGACAGGCAGCCGGCCGGCAGCGTGGTCAGCACGTTCGTGGACAGGTCGAGCTCTTGGAGGACGCCGAGGCCGTTCACCAGGTCTGCGGGCAGCTGGCGCAGAAAGTTGCCGGCCAATACGAGCGTCTCCAGGTGCGACTCGAGGCCTTGCAGGTCGCTCCGACGGACCGTCGATATGCGGTTATCTGTGAAAGTGGAAGACTGTTCAGAACTGTTTGACTGGGGCTGTGATAAGTTTAATAATAATAATTTTATGACGAGCATTTTTACCAGCGTTTGCATCGATTTGATGTCAAAATGAAATTAATTTCGATATAGGTATTTGGTGTCAGCGAACCACGTCATATAAGTTTTTGTGAGGATTGCCGTGATATATTTAGCTCTTGCGGTACGCTCTGACTGCCGAAGAAGACCCACATGTGGGCACCTGCGCCGGGTCCGGCCCGACCCGTGTCTCCGCATTGATCCAGCCACAGCCCGGGTCATGGCCAGGGGACGGTGAAGCCCCGTAGGAGCGCTCGACTGTCGGAAGGCAATGACATCCCTCCGGCCATCCACGTCAGAAAAGCTACTTTCTTAGTCTTCCCGAAAATAAAATGCTAGAGTCGCTGTCATTGTGTGGGCTTCGCACTGATTTAGATCGCTGCCTTACATAGCCTGAACATGGCTCGCCTGTAGCTTGAGCTCGCCTGCTTCAGAGAAGGCTGTATCCAATGATGGGTTCCTGAATAACAATGCTGCAGTGTTTCATCCAAAACGCCAATCACCAAAACATAATGCGAACAAATTGATATATCTGGTAGGACGGCCATCGACTCCGCCCACTCTCGTGAGAGTTCGCCGAGTCCGAGTTATATCAAAGGCGACCCAGCTAGGTCGCGGAGTTGACGTATTTTAACACGAGGCAGGGAAGTATTCAAAACGATCAGCAATCTGAACCCAATGGATGGCGAACCCAAAGGCGACCGGTTGCCGCTGAGGTCCAGCTGCCACAGCGAGCGCTCCAGGCCGCTGAAGGCGCGGCCCGGCACTGATCGTAGTTCGTTGTCCACATGCCTGGCTTCCGAAACAGGTCACCAAGACCTGTCACTAATCACGTGACCGGCCACAGGTGTGACTCACGTGACAGGTCGAGCAGGCGGAGGTTGCTGAGCGACCGCACGGCCTGGTGCGGCACCCGGGTGAGCCGGTTACCGCTGAGGTCCAGCTGCCACAGAGAGCGCTCCAGGCCGCTGAAGGCGCGGCCTGGCACCGATCTGAGTTCGTTATCCTGCACTGCCAGCCGCCACAGACCTGGGGATAACGCAGGGGTGTCAGCTCGGCGGTGGACTCTTGGAGTTAATAATTTTAAAACGAGATATGGGAGTACTCAGAACGGTTAGTGGTTGAATCCAATTGATGCAAGAAGGGTCGCCCATAGGAGGTTTGATAAGGTAGCGGCAGGATAAGTGGCTCGATCCTGAAACTGGGTCCGTATTTCACATATCCCTTTCTCAGCGCAATAGGTAGTCTGTGGTGTGGAAGATGAATCGCCAGCAACCCATCCTACCGACTCACGCGCCATGAAGAACCGATCTTCGTCGATCTCCCCTAGTCCGTTGTCGCGCAGTGTCAGTGAGAACACCTTGGTGGTGTTGATGGCGGTGGGGACGTGCACCATGCGCACGCCGTCGCACTCGACCAGTCCGAGGTCGGGGCCGGAGTTACTGCAGCTGCACTGCGGGTTGAACTGGCACGGCGGGTAGCGGCGCCGCGGGGAGAGCAGCGACCGGCGCCGGTCTGAGCTCGGCACCGCAGGTGGAGGAGGAGGAGGAGGGGAGGTGACGGCAGCAGCGGGGTCGGCGGCGCCCGTAGAGCCGGCCCACAGCAGCAGCAGCAGAGAGATGAGCGTCAGACTGGCCGAGACGACCAGCAGACGATCGGTGTCTGGGGGTAGACGGGCGGGACAGGTGCGCGGTGTTCAGTCAACAGTCGAGTAGCGTGCCGGGCGGGGTCTGACGATGGGGCTGAAGTCGTACCTGGATGAGGTTACCCTATCTTTACTTGGTATCTTTTCGATAATTAAAACAAGGTCCAAAAGCTTAAACAGCTTAATGTTTTACATAACCACCTGTACTCAGGTGTCAAAGCCTATGATTAGCTTGAGTGAATCCCTACAGCACCACGGCTCGTATAGTACAACGGCCCAATCGTCACGTGGTGTTTGGATCGAACTTCAAACAAAGGACTGACCCCACGTTTCAGCCGCAGGCTTCTCCATCCCAGTCTCATAACCTTCCTTCCTGGAGCAGTCCTCCCTCCTTAATTTGCTTCTTCATCCTTACCTTGCATACTGTTGCCTTCTGGGGCCTCCCTCTCTGACCAGCCGGTGCCCGCCGCGTACCGGACGGACGGACGGACGGGTGTGCGGCCCGCGGCGACTCGCCGACGTCGTCTGTCGATTCCGACAGCCGACCCGAGTTGGGCCGAGCGCGGCTTAATTGGATCGACCTCCGAGACCGCTAACAGGCTCACGGCGCGAGCGGCGCGGGGCACGGGATTACGCACGTGACCGCCGCGAGGGGTTTCCTCGCGCGACAGAGCCCGGAGCGTGAGCGGCCGACGTGTGTGGGGACACGGGTACGGGGACCGATGACGCGCCGGCGCGTGCTGAGAATGACACCACACTCGAGCCGTTATTGACACTTGAGCTGGTGCAGATGCTCGAACTGGTACTGACATATTTGGACCGGTGCTGGCACTAGCTGAGATCGGTAAATAGTTAACTATAACTATCTTGACCAGACACTGAAGCTGCCAAAACTCATGTGAGAGCTTCGATATTGAACTTTGAGCCAGCGTCCTTTTGAAAAAAAAACGAACTAGTCATTTCATTCACTTGCGTCGGCTATCGCACAGGTGGGGGCGGCCAAGTTCCCCGTTCTTCCCTTATTTGTTTTACCCTGGTTCTGTCCTGGCAGGATGCGGCTCTCTTAGTCACGTCAAGTGCTGTTTGTCTGTATGAGTGTTTATAGTGCGAGCATATTGCTGTCGAGCTTCTGGTTATTTAGCATTTGACATCCGGTGTGTGTTTTCACAAGAACTCATATAACTCTTAGATGGCAGGCATGCTAGTCGGAAACCGTTATGGAATGCTTGAACGTAGCTATAAATATGCATCGCAAGTGCTAAATGCGTGCAAGTATAACAACTGAAGCTTGACTGACCGTCGCTGTTTCGTTTTTACTCCATGAGGTAAATCCCATGGTGCTATTCGGAAAATCAGTAGCTATAAACATCTGAGTACCGTTTTTCGTTCATTCCAAACATTACCGACGTCTAATATTATCTGGGCGTTTTTAGAATGCTGGAACTATGTCTGTTCGTTTCTCCTGTCCCTTGCTGAGGCAGTCTGGGATCGTCAATCAAGTAGCTAACGAATCCGTTTCTCTGTTCCTCAGATTGACAACGTGGTGGTGCTGGGCTCTGGAGCGGCCACGTGGCACCTGAACCGTACCCTGCAGCTCTACAGGGAGACGGTCAACCCGGGCCTGCAGTTCGTCAACGTCGACCTCATGTCAGTCCCGACTCTGCCGATGGGAGAGGGGAGGGGCTTTTTGGGTGGCATAGCGTCTCTGTAAAATGCCAATGGTTTTGTTTACTGCATGCTGCAGTACTTTCATGATTCGGAGTGAATCGGCCATTGCGAAATTGCATTTATTCTTTTTCTTGGGACACATCATAAACACAGACTGGTTTTTAATTTTTAATCAGATTTTGACATGGTATAAGCTTTGCCTTTCAAGTCACGCAAGCGTCGAGTGTTTTCTAGTATGCTGGTTCGGCGTCACACTGTGTCGGCCCCTGCTGACTTTATTCCCGCGCTGTGTTCCAGTCACACTCAGGCCGAGAACAGCCACCTGAAGGACGACCCCCTGAACGTCAACCTGTTTGGCTTCAGCGACCAGATCCTGCGGTCAGTGGGTGTGCCGCCGGCTCACAGGGTCCGCTGAGACACAGGGAGGGCGGTGTGGAAGGCTGACCCAAGGACCTGCGTGCGTAGCGAGCGGATGTTCATAGTGGTGTTTGACTCCGGGGGCACAACGTCGCCGAAACGATTTACCCATGTCGAATCATTTGCGATATCAACACCCATGCGATATCAACTGAAACACGTCCTATTCCTTTCGCTCTGACTCTGGCTCTATCTCGTAGCTCCCTGTTTTGACCCCTCAGTCCCCCCATCCGACCCTCCCGGACCCCTCAGTCCTCCTCTACCTGACCCCTCCCCACTCTGACCGCCCCTCTATCCCTCCGTGGCCAGGTTCGTGGCTGACCGCGGCACCACGGGTCAGCTGGCCGCCGTGGAGGCTATCGATGTCAAATACAACCTGCGCCGTGACATCAGACTGCCGGCCATCAACCTGCGGGAGGCCATCCTGGCCTCCGAGGCCGGCCTGGGCGTGGCACGGTGAGAGGGACAGGGGTGGCGCCGCATAGTGGGCGGTGAACTAATTGATTGAGGAAAAATTGGAGAAGCAAGATAAGATTTGTTCTAGCTCAATTTTTCATTAATACATATAGCAATATATCCCTGTATAGTGCATAATTTGAAAAGCTCGAAAGCTTTTATGAATCGATACGTTGGCTTTGCTGCAGTGTCGATAATAGACCTCATTTCCGGTGGTGGGTTACGTCAGTCCTCTTCCAAATTGGTAATCAGCTGTTATTTTCGGTCTCGGATGTTACGGCTTGCTGGACAATATTCGTTAATAGAAGATCGTTATCCGTCGATTATTCTTGGAAATTATCTCAGTGATACACTTTTTCCAGTGATCAACGATCAACAATCGATAGGCGCTGCAAAATCGTTTTATTTTTGCCTATGATCCAGTCGCTGATTTGTACAAATAAGACAGCGTGGCTGTTTTCTCTGGAAGGTGTAGTCAACAGACTTGAGCCATATGACGTACTTACATACACACATAGCCAATTTTCTCTCCATTTCTTGTGAAATATGATATAAGGGTCGTCCGTGCCTCTACAGTCCGCAGTAGGACCTCATTATCTAAGTCGTGTGCTCATGATGCTCATCATTGGCCGCTGGCTTATAGCAGATGCTCTATATTTGTTTTTGTATTTTCATCAACGGTAACTATTCCGCAAATGACCCCGCAGTCGACGTGCCCTTAAACCCTAATTAACTGTTCTCCCCAAGTAAAGGCACTATTATAGCTATCATATCGACAAACGTGACTTCCCTTGATGCGCATAATCTACCACAACTATTTCACCTGCGATATTATCCAGAGTTGTGTTAATGGCTTACTCGTAAAACCGCGTTTCGTCGTGCCAATAGCTTTTTATAGATATTTGTAACATTATGAATACTTTTGTTTCCCCTAATATGCGTCTCACAGGTGTGCTGATATCTATTAGCTTTTCACTCCCCCCCCCCCCCATCATCCCTTCACATCTGCTGGCTCGGCCTATATACTAGTACATATACTGGTACAGTAATCATCATGAGGCCATGCAACACTTTGGCCACCGAGTGAGCCAGTGACCAACACTGTTGGTATTAAACAGTAGCGGCTTTCACTGCACTGCGCTGAGGTCTCTCTCTCTCTCTCTCTCTCTCTCTCTCTCTCTCTCTCTCTCTCTCTCTCCTCTCTCTCTCTCTCTCTCTCTCTCTCTCTCTCTCCCTCCCTCCCTCTCCCCGTCCACAGCTGGCGCACGGTGCGAGTTTTCATCTCGTCCACCTTCCTGGACTTCCACGGCGAGCGTGATCTGCTGATCCGTCACGCGCTGCCGGAGCTGCGCAGCCGCGCCCGGGCGCTCCGCCTGGACCTTCAGGTGGTCGACCTGCGCTGGGGAATCACTGCTCAGGACGCCGAGAGCGCCAGGTGATGCCATGGGGGACAGGTGGGCTGAAGGGTGTGAGATGAGCTTACGAGGGGCGAGGTGAGCCGACGGGAGTTAAAGGGAGTTAATGGGGAACGGGGTGCAGGGGCATGTGTGCTCATAGGGTGAGATGAGTCGGCGGCGTGTCAGGATAACCAGTTGAACTCTGGTAAGCTGACGTGGTGGGAAGAGATAGGAATGGTGAGGTCACTACGTAACCTGACGAGTTGGTATCATAATGATTTGAGGTATTGGTTCCAAGTATCTCAGGTAAAGCCATGTCCGTCCAAATTGTGAGTGCATCAACCTCCACCTGTATCGTTCACATTTACCCTGCCTCCTTCCCTTCCCCTACAGGCGGATGGAGCTGTGTCTTCTACCCTTCCCTCTTCTTTCACAGGCAGGTGAACTGTGTCTCTCCGAGGTGGACCGCTGTCAGCTGTCTCACCTCCCCTCCCCTCCCCTCCCCTCCCCTCCCCTCCCCCACAGGCAGGTGGAGCTGTGTCTCTCCGAGGTGGACCGCTGTCAGCTGTTTGTGGGCCTGCTGGGCGCGCGTACCGGCCAGACCGCTGACACCAGCCGGGTCACAGACCCGCGTCTTCTCGAGTTCCTGGCCACCCAGAAGGACGAGCTGTCCCTCACCGCCCTGGAGATGCTGTACGCCACACGGGACGCGGAGCGGGCCCGCCAGACGGCCGTCTTCTACGAGCGGGACCCGGCCTTCATCAGGTGGGCGAGGAGCGAGGACGGGGAAGGTAACGGCGGGATATGGACCGATGAGTTATCGATCTGATGTGGAGATCGGGCTAAAACACGGCTAGCTTGATCTGGTAGTTATTTAGTTGTCTAGCCGTGCAGTGGCCACCGTTCGTAAATATATGTAAGTCAGTTCGAATTTGAGAAATCGGATCTAAGATGTGTGAAAATAAAGCGCAGTTTTGTTGGCAACTCCATCGTTACTGCGACTGAACCGTGCTTTCCCAGCACCGCCGGTCGTGACTTACTAAACCACCCGCCGGTTGTTGTGACGCTGTCGAGTGAC
>NW_024883606.1:0-65484 GCF_019059575.1 Amphibalanus amphitrite
TATCAGAATTTGGCTTATTCACAATTTAGGCTCTGGCCGCCGGCTAACAAGTCCGATCAGGCTCATTTTTTGTTTACGCACTTCTATGAGTATGCACCCCTTGGTATATGCTTTAGATAGGTACCCTTAGGGTACCGAACATTTATTTCGAATTTTTCAGGTCAAGGCCAGGTCATCCTAGGTCACGGAAATTTTATATCATGTATCGGTCACGTGACGCATGTTTAATGGTCCATTTAACTCATAGGTTTCGGAAACTAGGTATCGTCTGAGTCATTTGAGGTCATTTTCAGTCGCAGTTAGCTGAGGTCAGGTCACTAATTCAAGTAAAAAAGGTCAAATTTTGAAAATGAAAGTTTTCAACAAAACAGGTGACTATCAGATGCTGTTTGAGCTCAGGAACACGATGGTGTTATTTATATCCTGCACCTACGATGTCAAAAACGCACTGAAAAATGGATTTGAAAAATAGAAAATTGTGAAATTTTGACTAGGAATGCGTACCTATAACTCAGCAATTCCTGAGGATATTGCGCACCTGGGTGACCGTCACGGCACGTGTCACGTGCTAATTCAAGGGCATCAAAATCGCTCCACAACGTCGGAAGGAAATTTTACCAGTATTACTAATTAATTGTTGGGTCGAGTGCTTATAACAGTGACCTGCACACCTCATTTTGGATTTGATCCGACAAGTGAATGTTATTCAATATGCATACCTATCCGCCGATGCAGTGGCGTAACATTCGACATGGTGATCGCCCTGATCGGTACCTATCTCTGTGGTGCATTCATTTACTCGTCTCCCTGCCGCGGAGACCCCGACCCGCTGCCTGCCCGCCCTCCCGTCCCATTTCACACTGCCGTTTACCTGTCTCCTTGCCGAAGAGACTCGCCGCCCGTCCTCCCGCCCCTGCCGGCGCTGCTGTCGTTGTTGTCGTCGTCGTCGCAAGTACAGCGGCTGTGGCGGCGAAGGCTATGGCGCCTGCCAGCGCCGCAAACCCGGCCAGCGAGCCGAGCATGCCGCCGTAGCAGTCGCACTCCTCCAGCATGCTGCGTCCGCCGGCCGCCGGCCGCGGCAGCGAGACCGGGCTGCGGGCCGCCTCAGCCAGCCGGCCGGCCGCGCCGCAGGTGACACTCAGCAGGCGGTCCGGGTCGACCAGTGCCACCCGCAGCGCCGCCCGCAGCCGGGGCGGCACCAGCGCGGCCAGCGGCGTCGCCTGCTGGCTGCGACCGGTGCCGCCGCTGGCCAGCTGCTGCACCAGCGCGGCGCCCAGCGCACCCAGCGCCGCGCCACTGGTCGCCAGCCCCAGCAGACTGAGCACCGAACAGTCGCAGCCGGCGCGCGGAGACACGGCAGCGCCTTCTGACGGTGCCGGGTGAGGTCGCTGGGCGTCTCCTGGCCCAGACTGACCTCTGCCCGACCGCTGTGCTGCGCCACTCTTGTCCTGGAGCTGGCCGTCGGCTCTGCTACGTTCCCAGCGGACTGCACGCTTTAGTCTGTGTGATCTGATGCCGTAACGAGGGCGGTACTGAGGACGTGGGCTTCTTTGCACACTAAGTTCAAAGGCTCTATTGATTTCATAATTGTTAGAGCCGACTAATTCACGGAACTGATCACTGCCCGTACCCTCATGGGATACTTTTAGTTCACTGATGGCATGAGTGTCCGTTCTACAAGACTGAGTGTGATAACGCACTGTCAGGTGACTACTCGACGGCGCTGAGGACTCTCGAGAGTGCTGGATTGACGGTGCCTGCAAGAAGCCGGCACCGCGTGTCAGCCGCTCACTCTCCGCCCGCACCGAATGGCAGCAGCACTGCACTGAGAGCGCGACCAGCAGAAGGCGGCACAGACGGCGCGCACCATGACCTCATGGTGGTCACTCGGCGAGCGGCGCACTGGCCGGGAGCGCGCTCACTCCGCTCCGCAGAGCACCACGGCACCGAGTCGCCAGCGCTCCGCTCTCGGACGACAGGGTCGTGACGACAAGCGCCGCGCACAACGATCCGCTCAGTCCCGGGTGAGCTGCCGCCCGCACCGATCCTGGCGCGCGGAGCGGGGACACGGGACTGACGCTCCGCTGCCGCCGGAACGCCCACTCCTCGCCAGTGACGTCCTACTAACGGCACGGCACCCAGCGCCGCCGCACTTTAGACGCCCCACTGCAGCTGCAGCTATGAGCGGGTCAAGTAGCCCGTCGCCAGTTCCATGATGTGGTCTGATGACTTTACGCCACTGCTGGGTGACGCGTGCCTAACGCCTCCTCTATATCTTTTCCAAGCGGGTTACTGAAAAACCGAGCGACGAAGAGACGAGGTTTTTTTTCTGGAACACACGGGGAAAATGTATCCGATCTTCCACGAGTGAGCAATGGAAAATCCTCCGACCCTTATATGTAGAGATTTATTCATACTTTTTTAAAATGTTATATTCAAATGTTTTTATTTATGAAAACGTTTCGAGCTGTTTGTTTTAATTCATACATAAAGTGAGCCATAAAGATTTAGGTACCCATCGAAAATCAACGCGCCCGAGACACGAGGGCACTATGGCACGCGCCCGCCGCACAATCTTTTCTCTTATTTTCCTCGATCACTCATGTTAGAACGATGCTGCGCCGTATGTCATTTGCGGTGTCTCAAGGACTAAGTAGACTGGCTTTTTTTGCAGGATATATCAGTTGACTAGGCCCATGGGGCTGCTGGGATAAATTGTGCCCAACATTTTTTAGGCCAAAGAGTGTTCAGCATTCAGCAGCCAACACCCAATGCCCAATGGTGATTCCTGAATTTCAGGAGCGGCGTATGTGCGTTGAGACGACCTCGCATTTCATTAGCGTAGCAAAGACAGTGGACGAGCAAATACAGAATGAGCTACACTGTGTCGCGGAGGCACCGAAGGCGAGAGACAGGTCCGAACGGGCCGAGAGGTGTATTCCGAATGAGTACAGTTTGTCAGCGTCGGTGTCGGCGCAGAGCAGCGGTGATTACAGGATACCGACCGGTCCACCGACCAAGGGCTATATTTGGGTCGGCGGCCGGGCTATGACGCGTTGGGGCGCGTCTCCGAATGACAGCGGGTCTCGAACGTGTGTGCTCTTTACCACGATATAAGAGAAGGGAATCGGTCCCACAATTGCCAGGACTGGTCATTGGATACAAATTTACGATACATAAGTATGCAAAAGATGGCCTACCTATGCCAGTCCATTTGGAAATAAGGTGAATTTATCGATGAGTAATTATTTATGGCGCACCCTGTAAGTCTCAATACAACAACCTTCGGTGCTTCGGTTATTGACCCACCATCACTTGAATGCTTGAAACCCTCGAGAGTCGAGACTCCATCTTTGCATCTCGGAGGGATGCAAAAATAACATATTCTTATCTTTGCATATCAGAGGAGTGCAAAATAGAAATATCCTTGCACTGTAGACCCAATGGGAAAGAAACCTCGAAAGATGCTAATTTCGAAACGAGAAATGGAATAATATCTTTGCTTATGGTGGTCACTGAACATGATTGGGCCGTAAAAGCTCCTGATTAGTGCAAACTGCAAATATCAGCCAAAGCTACACAACTGCTATTTTATTCCAAAACCCCATGTCAAAATTGGTATATTTCTTATAACGGTTACAATAGGTCCCATGGTCCAAATCAAATGGATTTTCGTGCATAAATTACACTCTAGTCGACGATGATTCATGTATCCTTCTATCTGCAGTCAAAGATAGGTATACATCGACAGCACGATAATGACAGGTAATGATATAAATTTGTTAAATGACATGGGTTTTATCAATGACGTTTTAAGTACGGCTCTCCAGGTATTAAGTGGTTGGTTGCCAACATCACAATAAGCGATTTGCATTGATGAATACGCCTAGGGGAGAGCGGGGCCAGTTGAACCACTTTTTATATAATGACATGCACAGCGAGATCTAGTTGTCATATCGAAAAATGCACAATGCCATGAAAAAATATGCTCTTTTGGCTTTATTTTAAGATGTGTAAAATTATGTTTCAAACATATTTTGCTGCCAAACGCATGCTTATAAAACAGCTCTACGCCCGTTTCAAATGACCCCGATGCGAGGGTCAATTGAACCAGCCCATGGGGTCAATTGCACTTATCCTTAACAATGGGATGTTTTCCTCTTTAAGGTTACTTTCTTAAGGAGATATTTTGTCCGGTTTACTTTTCCAAATGCTACATTCAATAGGTCGTTGGAAAGCTAAAAGTGCAAAGTTCCTCAAAATAGGTGACATAAAGTACATAGACTATGGTAAAATAGGCGGGTGAGAAAAATGAGAAATATCTCAGGATATAGTGTGCTTTCAAGCAAGAGGCTGGAGAAAAGGGGGTCAACAATTGAGCTCTATTAAACTACTATTTCAGTTTAAAAGCTCATTTCAAAGGTGGACTATTTCCTTTAATGTTTACAGCCCCTAAACAATAACCATTGCAAAGGTCACCGGGGTCCATTGAACCGGCCTGTGGCCCTGTTTCAGCTGACCCTCAGAGAAGCGTTTCAATTGACCCCATCCGCTCCCGCCATCTCGCACGCGCCGTAAAGCACATGTCAAACGAGCTGGAGGGACGGCAGCATGCTGAATGAAGGGCCAAATAAGGTGTTATTCCGGAGCCAGGAGTTCTTCTTTCAGCAAACAAAGATATATGAGATATCACAAAATATTCATAAGAACGATTTCTCCCAAACGCCGCTCAAAAACACAAAAACAAGTGTTAACCCGCGCCCTGATGGGGGGCCATTTTGGCCCCCCCTGTGGTTTTTCTTAAATAGCGAGAAAACGGCGGCGCGCAGCGCCGCCAAATTTTGGGTACCTTACCGGACTTCAATTTGACACCTTCACACAAAATTTCAAGTCACAGGTCACCTCAGGTCAGGAGTTATTGAGGTCAAACTGAGGTCATGTTCGAGTAAAAATGAGCAAAAAAATGACATCTTGAAACGCTCACCAATTCTACAGTTAACAAGCAATTTTAAAGTTCTTTATGTGGTTGTGTAGAGAAAAGACGGCGCTACAAAACTGCTATCTCGGATTTTCGAAATTTTTGGATTTTGACCCCCAAAAATCAAAAAAATTGATTTTTTTTAGAAAAACTCAAAACAATTCCAAAATTTTTTCGAATTTCGAAAAAACCGGAATATATGAGATAGTCCCTGCGCTCTTCGATATACATACCAAATTTTAGATCGATAACTCTTTTTTTTGGCCAAGTTATAGCGAAAAAACTGTTAAAAATTGATAACGTCAAATTTTTGAACTCAATTTTTAGCAATTCTAGACCTCGTAGCGCAAAACGGAGACCACCATTGAACTCCCCGTGACGAGCTGCATCGAATCGATACCCATTTTATGCAAAAATATGAACTTTGAAATTTGACCTAATTTGACCTGACCTTGACCTGACCTTGACCTTACCTTGACCAAAACGTGACCTAAGCTGGCCCTTAAGTCTGTCTGACCCACATAAGCGCATTTGTCATGTAAAATGGACCATAAAACATGTATCACACGACGCTTTCATATTGTGACCCCCAGTGACCTGACCTCTGTGACCTGACCTGGTATCAGTGACCTCAAATAGCAAAATATGTGTTTGAAGAACATTTCACCATCGATTATTTTCAATGAAATGCATTTTACACGATTTTACAACGCATTTCTTGAAATGCCTGTAAACGGTGAAAATTCGACCTTTGACCTGACCTGTGACGTCATCGGTTTGACCGAGGTCAATGAAATTGGGTCACAAGGTAGTTCCCCGTTGGGGCTATCCAACACCGTTTACCGCTTGTCGCTATGTTGCGCGGTTCTCGAGATCTGAGGGGGGGGGGCAAAATGGCCCCCCCCATCAGACCGCGTTGCTCGGCAGACCCCATCTGGGCGCGGGTTAAATCAAAATTACCGTCCGTTTGCCGCCCAAACGCCGTTGACAAAGAAAGTGGTCGAGCGCGGATGCGCAGTGGTGTCGGCAACGCCATATGTTGCATATATGTTGAAAATAAAGCCATGTTTCATCTGACCCCGTGTTTCAACTGGCCCCGCTCTCCCCTAATGGCTGTTGATAACCATTGCCGAAGTGTGTGCACGAACCCTCTTCTCATTTATATTGAGTCATTTTACAGGAGTGTCTCTGTCATTCAAAGATATTACACCAAAAGCACATAGGCTAACCAACCACTCTTTTGCTGGAGGGCCGTACATGTGAAAAGGCATACCTACCCCTACTTAGCATAAAGAAGACGGCACACAAGTGCAATGCAATCTTTTATTGGTAAATGAAGAAAGATGATCATCATATGATAAATGTCAGGCTCAGATATCACGATAGCTTGGTTCATTAGTCGATAGCGTATTTCACAAGCCACCAGGGCATTTCCGAGCTACCAAGTCATAATACAAGCGTTGGGTTATACGCATCAGGCCCCTGAAACTACCCTGTTCCCGTCAGTTTTATCAAATATGCGGTGATCAGTGCTGATCCCACTGCCGACCGCTGCGAGCAGCCTCTTCCGACGCCGTCCGATGGTGACCGCCTCTGTTGACTCTCCTCCTGGCCCCTCACTCTCTGCGGACGGCGCAGAGCGGCACACGGCCTCCCTCCGGGCTCACCAGGAACGCCTTCTTATCCAGCGGCATCGGGTGTGGCGGCGTCTGCGGCGTCGGCTTCAGCGTCAGCTCCCGCAGCATAGTGACCAGCGCCACCTTGGCCTCGAACAGCGCGAACCGCATGGCGATGCAATTGCGCGGCCCGCTGCCGAACGGCAGGTAGGAGCACGGGTGGCGCTTCTCTTTCTCCTCGGGCAGGAAGCGGTCCGGGTCGAACCGCAGTGGGTCCGGGTAGTACTCCGGGTCCCGGTGGATGGGAAGCACGGGTATCGCTAGGAGCGTGCCTACGTCGATGACCAGGTCCGAGCCGGGCAGCGTGTACTTCTTGGTGCAGACGCGCTCGGTGCGCGGCGCCGGCGAGTAGAGACGCAGCGTCTCCGAGATCACCCGGTCCAGGTACGGCATGTCCATGACGGCCTCGTAGGTGAGGCCGCCGTGACGCTCGACGGCGTCGTCGACCTCCTGCTGGACACGCTGCTGGATCTCCTGGTCCAGCGCCAGGCAGTAGGCGGCGAACGTTAGTAGCGTGGCGGTGGTTTCGTAGCCGGCGAACAGAAACAGGATCGACTGCGCCACGATGCTGCTGTCCGAAAGGATCCGCTTGCCATCCTTGTCCTTGGTGTCCATCAGCAGCTGGAGGAAGTCGCGGGTGGAGCTGGGGTTCTTCTCGCGATGACTTATCGTCTTCAAGACTGCGCTTCGGAAAAACTCGCCAGCCTTGTCAACGGGCGTGGGGATCAGGGCGGCGAGCTTTGCTGAGACACCCTGGACAATGAATTGAAGCATAGATAGTGGATCGAAGTCACTCAGACTTGCCGACATGGCCGCAAACTTGCTATTTGGGTCGGTGAAAGAGTTGCAGTTGATCCCAAAAGCGCTAGCTGCAATATTGTCCATCGTGAATTTCCCGAAGGCTTCTTTGATCTCAACCTCACCCTTGTCTACTTGCTGAGCGTTAATGTACTTCAGCAGATTCTGAGCGTTATCCAGTGTCAGCTGATACATCGCCTTTAGTTTGCTAGCTGAGAAGGTTGGAGACATCACGGAACGTGTTTCCTTCCACTTGGCGCCCTTAAGAATGATCAGCATCTCTTTGAAAAGATCATTTCCGAGCTGGTCGCGCTGATCGGTAAAGTGGTCGAAGTCTTTGATAGTGATGGCTTTAATCATCTCCAGATCTCCCACGAAAAGCACCGGCTTTCTGAGCTCAAAGTAGCCACAATACTTCTTTCCTCCGTGCTTGTGATAGAGCCAGCTGTCGAATTCACCCACCTTCGTGAACGGCGGTCCGAACTCGTTTCCCCAGGGCAGACATGGTCGCGGTCCAGGCACACCGCGCGACTTCCAATAGTCAAAGTTCTTGGTCAGCATATAGTAAACAAACGCGACGATAAGGACTATTACCGTCAGCGGGAGCGGCGAGCAGAGCCAGCGGAGCGCCGCCAGCGGCGCCGTCAGCAGACCCTCCAACATGGCGCGCTCTGTCACACCGTGACCTCTTCATTGCTCGGGGTTACATGAGCAGAGTTAATACGCATTACAAACGGACTACAATGGTGAGCGAATAGGAAAATCCGTTCCTGATACGCATTTACTTGCTCATGTAACCCCGGTAACTGTCACCGGCGGTCCTCGGGGGAGTCAGCGCGCACTCAGTGGGGGGAGGTGTCGCTCCACCGCACCTCTGGATCTGTGTGTCGTTGCAGCTGTCGGGCGGAGGTCCCGTCCGCTGCGCTCTCCCGGTGCGACTGCAGCCGCCGCCGCCGCCCATCTCCGTCAGCGCTGACCTTGGACGTCCCCATCGCGCCGGGCTGTAACGCCCACTGACCCTGGGGTGCCATATTGGCGAGACAATCTGCTGAGTCACGTCTCGGTCTCTACGACATGGCCACAGGCGGAGTCAGTGGGCGTCTGGGATCCTAAATAGCTAAAAGGTGTCTACTTGACCTTTGCTCTAAGAAATAAATTTTACAACCTTAAAACTGCATATAATGTCGAATTTCCCAGATCCCGCTACCAGCAACATATTTGCTACCGGTGCGTTCAACTATTGGGCACGATTCTATTCACCACCTTGACCTGGTCACGGCTGGATCCGCTGGTAGGCAAGGAAGAAGTTTATGCCTGCCTGGCCCGTCGCTTATCCCCGCCCGCTCATAGCGAGATTGAACTTGAATGAGGGCTGTAAACAGATAAGCAGATTCCGTGCTAAGTGTGCTGCGGAACTCGCTGCACCGATAGTTTCGATAGCGCTAATGCTATACCTATAGGACGCTTATGACTCCCGTACAGGGGGGGGGGGGTGGAACGGACCCCCTCGGTTTTTCGCGAATAACTCGCGTAAAAAGCGGCCGATCGCGACGAAACTTTCAGTACCATCGAGGGTAAACAAGGGCTTAAAGCCCTTGTTACACTGCCGAATTTGGTACACGAATGTGCACGAATATGCAAGTCATCCTATGTTGCGAACCGATTCGGGATCTTTCTTCCACGGTCTTGGCATTTCGCAGACCAGTCGGTGCCCACCGCGCGACTTTTACGGTTCGTCACGACCGCCACGAATATTTCATGAAAAATGAAAATTTCGTCGCCGTTCGCCGAACTTATGATAAACGAACATGATCGCCAAACACTCGCCGAGTCACCGCCGACATGTCGCTACGTGCGCCGACTTGTTGCCAAGGTATCGCCGACTATTCGCAACAAATTCGCCATTCATTCGCGATGTTCGCCGAATCATGGATCGGCTTCGACCCGCGCACGATTAGGGGGGCCCCCTTCCGTTGCCTGCAAATCGGGCTCTGTCGGCGAACTGTTCGCCTCTGTCGGTGAACGGTTCGCCGATTTCCTACACGACGTGATTCGGCGACAGGGTCGAGGCCAAATTTCGGCAGTGTAACACGGCCTAAGAGAGATCAAGGTAGATACCGGCTACGAGTATTGTTCTCATTTTCGAGAAAAGAATATGAAACATGGCACCGGCCCATATCACCCGGACCCATACCTCCCGGTGTATTTTGATGAATCGAAAAAACGCATTATTTATTGAAAGTTATCTCGAGATAAAATAGTTGATCCCAGATGCCTAATATCAGGCACATCTAGCAGGCGAAAGGCAATTTCACGTACACAGAGTGAAAAACCGGGTCTAGTCACTGCCCACTGGAAGAAAATTGCCTTTTCCGAAAACCGGCCCATACCTCTCGGGTCTCCCCTACCTACGTCTTGGGGTAAGTTTGGGGAAAAATGGATTTCTGTGCAGTTCGTAGGTACCTACTAGCCTAGGTAGGCATACTGAATACCGAATTAAATTTTTACTTCAGATGGTTCAAACGCAAAAGTTTAAAAATGACGTTGGGCCGCTTTTGTTGTAGCTCGTTTAATTCTACACCTGTTTCTGTTAACCCGCGCCTCGCTGGGCTATTTAGCCCGCGCGCCCTGCTGGGGGGAAGGGGGGCAGATTCTGCCCCCTGTCAAACTTCCGAATCGATGGTCGTAGAAAGATGGGAAAACGGCAATCGGAACACTCAACAAGGCAGATCTTAAGAGCTGATTTTTTTGCTTTAGTAGGTCAGAGGTCAGGTCAAGGTCAGGTCAAGTGTACAAAATGCAAGTTTCTGCAGTATCGGCCTTGCACCGTGGTTGCCAACGAATGGACTGGGACTGAGTGCCCAAAACGTGTTCTTGGCTACCAAGACAATATTCGTTGCATACAATATCATGCAAAGGTCAAGGTCAAGGTCAGGTAAAGTCACCAAAAACGAAATATAGAAAAGGCCATGTGCGCACGTATTTTATGGGTCATTTTATTCATAGAATTCAATAGGCATACTCAATAAGTGATATGGACCACATCTGGATGAATTTCAGGTTGAGGCCAGTTCAAGGTCAGGTCAACTGAGGTCAAATTTTGAAGTTGGTTGTTAACCCGCGCAGGGCCGGTGCTCCGCGACTTCCGCGCCGGGCCGGGGGAGGGGGGTTTCTGAACACCCCCCTGTCTAACGTGGCTCCTGGGCCACGTATAGCGACACGCGATAAGCGGTATTCGAAAGAGCGTCAAAAATCATGACGGAAACACCTCAGTCATTTTTCGGGTCAGGTCAAAGGTCAGGTCGCCAGAGGTCATCGAAGGTCAAATGTACAGGCCATTTCAACAATTTTGGGAACTGCCAACGGCTAACTCGGGAACCAATAGAGCTACAGCGCCTCGAAAAAGCGCTTTCGATAGCCCTTTTACAGGCCTTTCTGCGTATTGTCCTAAGATTTGACCTCAGGCCAACGGTTTAGCCTCCAGAGAGCAAAAAACTGTAAAAATAGCCCTTTGCACCAAAAACAGCTTTTCGGCAATAGGTTTTGATTCAAGCAAGCCACGACATTACTTTTGACAGCATCGTGTTCCTCTCGTCGAGACGCGTCGAATGGACTATTCGCTGACCTTGAAAGGTCATTTTTAAAATTTGACCTCAGGTCAAGGTCATGACCTGACCGGAAAGGGTCATGTTGCATATCAGTCGATCCGCATCATCGAGCTGAATACATCTGACGTGTTTTCATCGCTCTAGCACGTCTCTATCAAAAGTTAGAGCCAAAAAACTGCTGGTGACCGTTTGTGACCTGAGATGACCTCAGGGGCACACAGAGGGGTCACAGGTGCATTTTTCCGATTCAGTGTGTCATGTTTACTCATGAACCGATGTTTGAGAGGGTTTTGAACACCATTCGTCCACAAGAGGCGCATTTCAATTTTCTCCCATTGACTTAGGTACCTATAGGTAGGGTATGGTGCCTAATTAGCGACCCCCTTAATTTGAACCGCCATTGCTCACGCTCTGTGGGTGCCACTGTATTACTGGCTTGATTTTCGGAGAGATCGTTCATTTTTCTATTAAAATATAGTCATTTTCTGCCCCAATATTCACTAACTTATTTGTAGTGAGCATTTTGGCAAACCATTGCAAAAAACGCTAATAGGGAACGCTTCCCGATTAGCGACCGGGGAGGGTCGCTAATAAGTCTATGGGTTTCCCCATATTAAAAATGGCAAAAAATGCGACGCCTGAAAAGATGAAATGTTATCTCAAAAAGGTAACCTATACGCAAAGCACTCAATCACTCGAACAGGAACGGTTATCCAACACATTTACGTAAGTAAAAACTGATCAAGTGATGCACCGAAGGCGAAAAGAAGGCGGAAACCCAAATTTTGCGGGCTATCTCGTATGATATTCGAGGTCCGCGCTGAATTCGGCACCCCTGCAGTCCGTGACAACATTTGACATCCCCTGCCACACATTGCTAGCTTCAGCAACACCTCATTTTCATTTCTCACTTTTCCCCTTTCTTTTCCTTCTTGAGCTATTTGCGACCATGTCAGGCGCAAATAGGAAATATGAGTTGCGACACATTTTTAACCGCCATGCTGTGCACAGTTAAGCGATTCACTATGGTAAAACGCAATCAATTGAAAAAGGAATGTCGATTCAGAATAAAAAAGATGCATCATGATAATGTGCATCGCTTTTCATCAGAGAGGGCCCAAACACACACGTTTTGGATAAGAAACTCGTCATTTTTATTTAAACTCACCTGAAACGTCCCACCAGAAACATCGACAACCGTAAAATAATTTAATTTGATAACCAAAGTATGGCTGACCTTTTGACGATGTTTTTACCCCGTTTTCTCCTGCCAGTTTTTCTGTAAGGAGGTAGGTCGCAAATCGGAAAGGGTCGCTAATTAGGCACCTTACCCTAATGGAGAGGTCGCAAAATTGACGTGACCTTAGGTCACCGATATCAAAATTCCGAGATAAATATTTTGTACATACTGTTATTCTTATCAATCGCTAGAAGTTTGAAGGCGATCGTTCAGAATTTTGGATTTTTTTATGATTTTCCCCCAAAAGTCAGTTTTTTTAAAAAATAAAAATAGGTATTGGGCTCAAATCGAAAATTAAAAAAAAAACAGGATGGCAATTTGATAGACAAAGTAGAATAACGTATAACTTTTTGTTACGTCTTGATTCCTTTAAAAATGAAGATGTTAGCGGTGTTTGAAATTTTGCCGTTTTTTTTAGGCGAAAATGGCGGACATGACGTCACTTAAACGTCATTTTCTCAAAAATTTTGTGACGGATTTCGCTCAATTTTTCAGGGAACGTGTTACATTAATAAATGATACGGTAGGTACTGAAAGTTTGACGTCGCTGGCGTAACGTGTTTAGAAGTTATTGGCGAAAAACGGGAGGGGGACAGCTTCTGCCCCCTCATTATACGCATTACGCATTTTAGTAAAAATTTCATAAATAGGTATAGATCTTTCAAATCCATTTTCAGTACGTTTTTGACATCGCACAGCTGACAGCAATATAAATAGCACCATCGTGTTTCTGAGCTCAAATTACATCTGATAAGCCCCTTTTTTAAAATGTAAATTTCATGTTCAAGATTTGACCTTTTTTACCTGAAAGTGCCCTGACCTCAGGCAAATTCAGCTGAAATTGACCTCAAATGACACAGACGACATTGTTTTCGAAATCTTTGAGTAAAATGGACCATAAAACATGCGTCACGTGACCAATACATGATATAAAGTTTCCGTGACCTAGGATAACCTGGCTTTGACCCTAAACATTCAAAGTACAAGGTCGGTACCCTCAGAGTATCTAAGGCATATATCAAGGAGTACGTAAACAAAAGCCGGAGGCCAGAGCCTAAATTGTGGACAAGCCAAAATGCTAATAGTTTTTACTTTTGCCTGACCTGTGACGTCATCGGAGACCCAGAGGTCAATAAAATTAGGTTTCGCTCGACAATTTTTCCAGGGCTATCAGACACCGTTTAACCCTCGCCGGCCGAGGGGGGGGGCGGGTGCCGCCCCCCCCCATAGGGTTTTTTTCGCGATAGCTCCGAACACGCTGGCGATAGAGAGCTGAAACTTGGCATACCTGACCTTTGATCCAAGCCGGATCTTTTGACACCAACCGCATTTTTGGGTCAGGTCAGGTCACTGACCTATGACGTCATAAGTGAACCTCTGCACGGTCTTCAGATGTCGCAACTTCGCAACGCCCTCACTGCCAGAGGAGATGTCACAGGGAAATGAAACTTGCAGGATCTAGTATCCATTATGAGTCCCACAACTTGTATATCTCGGATTTTTCCTAAAGGTCATATGAGGTCAGGTCATTTTCGTGACCTCACCATTATAAGTCAATGGGGAAAAATGAAAACTGCTATTCTGGCGCCGGGAATGATCTCCAACTATCTCAAGCACACAGAATCGTGATTTGATGCACTCCTTGCAAGGTTAGATGCGTCACTTTTGCAATGTTGACCTTGCGTGACGTCATTTATGACGTCATCAAGGTCATATTAGTTTTTCGTCGATAACTCTTGATCAAATTGAGCTAGCGAGTCGGGAAAGCCACCAATGGACTCAGGAAGACCTGCCGAATCGAATGATATGCGACATGACCTCTTTCGACCAACTTCGTGACCTGGGGGTGCTGACCTGACCTTGACCTGAGGTCAACACCCCAAGTTGACCTGACCCGGACAAAAAGTATATCATTCGACGCGCCTGAGCGAGACGAACACGATGCTGCCAAAATCGGCGCTCTGCGGCCGTTTTTTGCGAAGTTATTCACCAAAAACTGAACCGTACCTTGGGGCACTTGACCTGACCTCAGAGGTCACCGGTTGACCTAGGACCTTAAAATCGGGTACCAATCTCTGCGTCTCGTAACGGCGCACACGCTCGTTTTTTCCGCGACGCGCTAGCTCCACCAGGGGCGAAACGGCGAGGGGGGGTCGTACCCGCCCCCCCTCGGCCGGCGCGTATGTAGAAAACCAATAGGTCCGGCGAGGGTTAACCCGCGCCCTGAGGGGGCTGCCGAGCAACGCGGTCTGATGGGGGCATTTTGCCCCCCCCCCTAAGGTCTCGAGAACCACGCAACATAGCGACAAGCGGCAAACGGCGTTGGATAGCCCCAAAGGGGTACTACCTTGTGACCCAATTTCATTGACCTCGGTCAAACCGATGACGTCACAGGTCAGGTCAAAGGTCGAATTTTCACCGTTTACAGGCATTTCAAAAAATGCGTTGTAAAATCGAGTAAAATGCATTTAATTGAAAATCATCGATGGGGAAATGTGCGTCAAACACATATTTTGCTATTTGAGGTCATTGATGCCAGGTCAGGTCACAGAGGTCAGGTCACCGAGGGTCGCAAATTAAAAATATCATGTGATGCATGTTTTATGGTCCATTTTATATGCCAAATGCGATTATGTAGGACAGGCAGCCCTTGGGGTCAGTTGAGATTATGTTTTGGTGAAGGTCAGGTCAAGGTCAGGTCAAGGTCAGGTCAAGGTCAGGTCAAGGTCAGGTCAAGGTCAGGTCAAGGTCAGGTCAAGGTCAGGTCAAATTAGGTCAAATTTCAAAGTTGATATTTTTGCATAAAATGGGTATCGATTTGATGCAGATCGTCATGGGGAGTTCAATGGTGGTCTCCGTTTTGCGCTACGTGGTCTAGAATTGCTAAAAATTGATTTAACCCTCGCCGGACCTATTGGTTTTCTACATACGCGCCGGCCGAGGGGGGGGGGGGGCGGGTACGACCCCCCCCTCGCCGTTTCGCCTCTGGTGGAGCTAGCGCGTCGCGGAAAAAACGAGCGTGTGCGCCGTTACGAGACGCAGAGATTGGTACCCGATTTTAAGGTCCTAGGTCAACCGGTGACCTCTGAGGTCAGGTCAAGTGCCCCAGGGTAGGGGAAGTTGGGGCAATGCCGGAGTTGGGGCAAAGCCGAAATTCGAGATATTTCTAAAACCGTACGACATGGATGCCACGTCTCAGTGATGCTCTGAAGCTTAAGTGACTTCAATTATCGCATGTTTGTTACGAGTCGTCATTTGGAATACTTCGGCTGTGAGGGCGCCAAAAGCGTTTTCAAGGTACGTTTCCCTTGTACTACATGCGCCCTTGAAGCTGCATTTCTTACTCATTATGCTACCGTTTGTCTGGCCAATTCGGTCAAGTAATCTTCAGCATGTCTTTGCATAAGTGTGCTGCCTATTTGAAATTTATACAGCACGTTTAAAAGTTATGGATCTGCAAATGAAAGTATGGCTGGCTGGGGTAATGCCGAAAACGTGCAATTACGCACGTTAAAGCACGCTACGTGGACTTTACTGAGCTAGAATAGCAACGCGTATTTTTAGTCAAACAAATTACACTTTCAGCCGGCACAACGGCCTGTTACCTATAAGGAATGATTTACCTGGTATTTTCTTATTATATCACACAATTTTAACTTCCAGTGTGCACCAAGCGTCCTCAAGCTCTTAAAACGCGTGTCAGCTTTGATGAATTTTGGATAAAGTTTGAGATAAATTGGCAAAACATCAATGTCGGCATTCCTCGTAGATCATTTATCCCATTTTCGGCTTTCCCCGCAGTCCGGGGCAACGACGAAAAAGTCAGTTCTTTGATATTTTTAGTTTTTGCGCTTAACGGTATGCGAATTCATCAAATGCGCCTGGTATGTTTGAAAGACAAAAGACTGGCCTCTCGAATGACGCCAACAAGAATAGCTTATGTTGTCTACCTTGCGTGCTACGGGCGTCAGAAAAAAAGTATTCGGCGTTCCCCCAACTTCCCCTACGGTTCAGTTTTTGGTGAATAACTTCGCAAAAAACGGCCGCAGAGCCGCGATTTTGGCAGCATCGTGTTCGCCTCGCTCAGGCGCGTCGAATGATATACTTTTTGTTCGGGTCAGGTCAACTTAGGGTGTTGACCTCAGGTCAAGGTCAGGTCAGCACCCCCAGGTCACGACGTTTGTCGAAAGAGGTCATGTCGCATATCATTCGATTCGGCAGGTCTTCCTGAGTCCATTGGTGGCTTTCTCGACTCGCTAGCTCAATTTGATCGGGAGTTATTGACGAAAAACTAATATGACCTTGATGACGTCATAAATGACGTCACGGAAGGTCAACATTGCAAAAGTGACGCATCTAACCTTGCAAGGAGTGCATCAAATCACGATTTTGTGTGCTTGAGATAGTTGGAGATCGTTCCCGGCGCCAGAACAGCAGTTTTCATTATTCCCCATTGACTTATAATGGTGAGGTCACGAAAATGACCTGACCTCATATGACCTTAAGGAAAAATCCGAGATATACAAGTTGTGAGACTCATAATGGATACTAGATCCTGCAAGTTTCATTTCCCTGTGACATCTCCTCTGGCAGTGAGGGCGTTGCGAAGTTGCGACATCTGAAGACCGTGCAGAGGTTCACTTATGACGTCATAGGTCAGTGACCTGACCTGACCCAAAAATGCGGTTGGTGTCAAAAGATGCGGCTTGGATCAAAGGTCAGGTATGCCAAGTTTCAGCTCTCTATCGCCAGCGTGTTCGGAGCTATCGCGAAAAAAACCCTATGGGGGGGGCGGCACCCGCCCCCCCTCGGCCGGCGAGGGTTAAAGGTAGTGTGCCAGCTTTCCTGGACCGTATGGAGTTAATGGCCCAGATAAGGAGAACCGGATTTTTAGATCTTATCCATACCTTCAAAACTCATGGAAACGTCTTAAATTCTTCAAATTTTGAGTACCCCAGTGCGAAATTCGCCCCGACGGGTTGTCGGTCGTACCCCAACCACATTTCGCACCACTATGAACAACAAATGCACACACTGAAATCGCTATTACCGATATGCTCATCCAATCAAGTTTCGATAAACCCGTTCATCATCATCTCCTGCGGTTTCGAACACGCCTGTTTGGTGGTGCGGTAGACCGCGCCCAAAGCCAGGGCCCCGGTAACGTGAGGTAGCCGAGTCGGGGCAGCGTGCGCTGACCCAAGCCGGGGCCGCGCGTCCTCCCGGTGTCATGTGATAGCCCGCGGCTGCCCGCGGGGATGCGGTAGACCGCGCCCAAAGCTGCGGCCCCGGCTTGGGTCAGCGCACGCTGCCCCGACTCGGCTACCTCACGTTACCGGGGCCCTGGCTTTGGGCGCGGCTCCTGCTCATACTTTGTGGTGCGGTGGTGGTGCGTCGGGCCGCGCGCTCTGACTTCGGCCAAGAAATATGCGTCAGCTGATCATTGTCATTTCTGCCACTTGCGTGTGGTGAAATGGGGTCATAACTTAAGAGACGGCTTTTTCATATCAATTATTTTACATAAAATCATATTTCAAACCATAAATAATGTTCGACAGCCAAATAAAAGAAACAATACCAATACAGGCTTACAGTTTAAGGCTCGACATTGTGTTGTCTACGATTAGACAGCTGATAACTCATGCCCGTACGTCGTAACTCTATAATGACCTTTGCTTATTGTCACATGTGCGCCGCATTCGCGATTGTTGCCGACGCCTGTTTGCAGGTGAGCCCACTACAGTTGTTATACATATCGAAAAACCGATAAACTTTTAGGCGAAAAAGGCACTATTCCAGGCCCATTTTTGATTTTTTTTTTGCGATATTAGGTAAAAACAGAAGCTTCTTATCATAGGAAAAATAAAATGGGAAATCTTTCAAAGGTGGCACACTACCTTTAACCCTATTAGTGGCAGGGGGGGGGGGGTTGTTTTTATCCACCCCTCAGGTTTTTCGGGAATATCTCCGAAACCGCTGAAGCTACGATGCTGAAATTTTCTGACTTTTCCTAAAACTAAATTGGGCACATTCCCTGAAAATTTCAAGTTCATAACTTTACCAGGGGCGGCTCCAGAGCACTGGGAATTGGGGGTCCTATTCGTGAAGCGAGTCATTTGGGCGAATATCACGATGCTGCACCAGTTTTACGAACAGTGAATGAAAGGTATCATGTGATAACATATAGGGGAGACCCGTGCAAGACGCCTCCCTTAAGCGAATTCTCTTCCCATTCCTTATTCGTTGGACATATCAGCCTAATTTCTTCACGGACGTCTAGATACAACATTTTCCTGTCAGAAAATCAGTATAAAAACTATTATACGGCTCAGCGATGAGATATCTAATTGATTTTCTGAAGGCTTGCAAAGGGGCGTCTTACAATTAGGGGGAGATAAGTCGCCCACCCCCTGGGCATCTTATCATATTGCTGACTGAAGGCCTGAGATCTAGGAAGTTGGCTGTATTAGCGGAAATTGAACAGCCAATTCACATTAATTCGAACAATGACAATACAAACTGTTTCATAGCAAAACAGGACAACACCTGAAAGACAGCACAGCTTGTGCACATCGGTCTGCGTCAGTTCAACGTTCTTAAGCTCGGTAAGAAAAAAAAAACATTTCAAACAATGCTAAACGTGATATGACGAACGTTCGTGCTTGTAACGTTACCAGTACATATCACCAGACTCAATGACAAACGAAAATGGCAGGTGAGCCCACTCTAAAAGCAAGAACAGGAACCTGAACGGGCATGCCGTTCAAAACGACGCCGGGCGACAGAAGTCACATGTGTAACCCAGCTGGCCCTTTTCTAGGTCCGTACAGGGCACACAAGCCCACTGAGAACACGCGGCGCACTGGACCCACTCTTCGCATGACAAACGGAATTGCATGCCACACACAAGACACGAAGTTTTGTCATCAGTATTCTGGGGGGTCTCTGAGGCTGACTTCTTCATTTTCTTAGACTTCTTGGGGAGAGAACCATTTGATGTGTCTTTCTTGGCTCGTTTTTTTGCAGCTTTCTCTTCAAGCTGCGACTTCATCGGTGACGACGTCAAAATCTCTGACTTTTGAGCCCGGCGGATTCTCTTTCTAACGTGCGCCTTAGGCGAGGCGCACAGGTCTGCTAGGAGTTGGCTGTCGCGATTACGTGAGCTGGGACTCTGTTGTGTGGAGCTGCTTGCCACAGAATTGGTCGGCTCGGCGTCCCGGAGCACGGATCCCTGCGCGCGTCCGGAGGAACCGGAGCTGCTGGCCACAGGATTGGTCGGCTCGGCGTCCCGGAGCACGGATCCCTGCGCGCGTCCAGAGTAGCAGGAGCTGCTGGCCACAGGATTGGTCGGCTCGGCGTCCCGGAGCACGGATCCCTGCGCGCGTCCAGAGTAGCAGGAGCTGCTGGCCACAGGATCGGTCGGCTCGGCGTCCCGGAGCACGGATTCCTGCGCGCGTCCAGAGTAGCCGGAGCTGCTGGCCACAGGATCGGTAGGCTCGGCGTCCCGGAGCACGGATCCCTGCGCGCGTCCAGAGGAGCCGGAGCTGCTGGCCACAGAATCGGTCGGCTCGGCGTCCCGGAGCACGGATCCCTGCGCGCGTCCAGAGGAGCCGGAGCTGCTGGCCACAGGATTGGTCGGCTCGGCGTCCCGGAGCACGGATCCCTGCGCGCGTCCAGAGGAGCCGGAGCTGCTGGCCACGGGATCGGTCGGCTCGGCTTCCTGGAGAGGCTGGGGTTCGGGTTCTTCAGTGAGAAGAGCTGCCACGAAATCATTATCGGTGAACAGGCTGTCATCGAATGGCCAGATTCCGCTCACACGAAATCCACTCACAATCTTCTCCGCCGAAGCACACCTCAGGTAGGCAGTCGAAAAGATCGCACTGATTTCGAACTCGGAGATCCTCCTTCCCGGGTTTGCCCGCATCCAGCTGTCAGCCGCTGCGCTGTAAGCTGCCTTGAGCGGCTTAAACCAAGAAACATCCAAGGGCTGGAGCCTGTGCGTGCAGTGGGGAGGTAGAGTGATGAGATCCACTCCACTCTCTCGGGCCAGCTCCACAGCGTGAAGACTCTTGTGACTCGCATGACCATCTAAGATGAGCAGATGCCGGTTATCTGTTGATGGCCTGACCGTTGAGATGAAGTGTTGGAGCCACTTCACGAAGCAGTCTTCGTCAGTCCACCCTGACTTCGTGCACATGCCGATGGCTCCCGGTGGAGCACCATTCATGAGGGAAGCGTTCATGCGGGCTCGCGGGAATATCATGGCCGGAGGTACGAACTGTCCACCTGCGTTTGCTGCACAGATGACTGTTACAGTTTTTCCCCTTTCAGCGCTGGTGATCTTGCCGACCTGCTTTTTGCCCCTTGGCGCCACTATGTTGGCCGGCTTCTGGACAACTGACACTCCTGTCTCATCCGCATTCCACACCTGGAGCGGGCCGTAGCTGTTCTTATCCAGCAACTCTCGGTAAAGGGCGTAAAAACGGTCTACCTGTGGCCGATTGAACCCCACCGCACGCGCTAGGCTGGTTGGCTCCGGCTTTCTGATGGCTAAGCCAGGATGCCGTTTCAGGAACGCATTTAACCATTCCTTTCCAGCCATCTTCGAATCTCGGGAAAACCGGTGCTTAATGCCCAGCCTCTCAGCGAACTGGAACGCGATGCGGCGTAGATCAAATGTCGTCAAGCCGTAGAGGACTTTCTCCATGAATTGGATCTTCTCAACAAGCAACTCCTCCTGCTCTGGGCTGAATTCGCAGCTGAATCTCCCCAGATGGATTTGTCCAGGTGACCGGACCTTTCCATCTCTGTGCCTTCTCAGAGTCTTCGCAGGTATGCCCCAGCGATTCGCCGTGCTCCGTACTGACACACCATCGCGAAGATCCTGCAGGGCGTTCTGAAGCCGTTCCTGGCCATATGCACCTCTCGAAGATCTCCGTACTCTTGGCATGCTGTGAAAGAGGACAAAGGATTGGCCTCACGTAAGTGGTAGGTATACCTACAATATATATTCAGTGTAACGGATGTCGGATGACTTAAAATAAAGTAGGTGCGGAATAAAATGATAATTAGAAGACGAATATAACATGTCATGGACACAGGTTCCTACACACAGCTGAAGGACTCTTAGAAATAACTTTCAAGGACACTGGAACCGGGGGGCGGGATGAGGACGGGCAATGGTGGCAAAATCCCTCCCATTTTGGCGGCTGGGTGGGGGGGGGGGGCACCACCTCCAACTTTAAGATGCTCATCGCTAAGCTTTTTTATTGATTAATTGAAAATGTAATTTTGTCATTTCTGCAAAATGAAGAGGCCAAAATCCGCGAGACGAGGAAGTGAAATTTTGGTTGGTAGGTTGGTCTCGTGGACCTAATTCCCTTCCACCCAAACTTCAAACTACTTCCCGTGTCCCTGATAGCCTTTTATTTGGAAGAATACATTCACTAAACGGATAATTTCGGATGTTTAGAAGTAACGTGTAAGACGCCCCTCGTTGTGTTTAAGACGCCCCGGGTAGGCGTCTTACAGGGCCAGGGGGCGGGGCTTCTTGAACTTTTTGCAATGTTTTAGTGCGATCGTATGCCATAAACTTCGGCAAACGCGACGCATTCAGCAAATACATTTCCGACAGAATAAATGACGGATTTTGATGAAAATACCATCAAAATTGTTGTGAATACATTGAATGAAGTTATATGACGGATTGAATTGACAGTTGCACGCTAAGAAAACAGATAAAATTACGAAAACCCACCTTATCCTCGCATAAACCACAGCAGGGCCGCCAAATCTCGCCTGTCATCACACGAAAGGATCTTCTGCTTCATTAAAAACAAAAACAAGCGATAGCTCAAGAACTTTTTTAATTATGGGGGGGTGGGCGTCTTATCTACCCTGGGCGTCTTACACGGGTCTCCCCTACAAAGTTATTGTGCATCCTTTTTTGACACGTTTTTGCTATAATAGGCGGATCCAGGCGTCCAAAAATGGGGGTTATTTTTTACCTCCCAACATAGGTTCCCTGACACCGCCTATGCATGACCAATACAATTTTAGTCGTTCTCTCATAAGAAAATTGTAACATAACAAGACCATTGCCACCCTTTTTAGAAACATTACCAACAAAAACCTTATTTACTATACTTTTTGTGTACCCCCAATCTCAATGATCTGTATCCGCCTATGATTTTTGAAAATGCATATTTTTAGGATCCATGTGAATTCCTGGTTCATTCTCTATCGATCGGCAAAAGTTGCGTTAAGATTGGTTCAGAAACCTGGCCGTGATAAACAGTATAAAATGTATCTGCAATTTGCCCGTTTTTACCCCCCTCTACCCCCCCCCCCTATTGACATTTTTTAATTTTTTTTTTTTAAATGTAGATCTCGTTGAGCCAAATCGAATGCCGTTTGAATTTTGAAAATGGGCCGGTTGGATCTCGAGATATCAAGGGGGGGTCGTAAACAGCCCCCCCTGCCACTAATATGGGGTAGCCAGGAGCCTGCCACTAATAGGGTTAAAAAATTTGACGTCATCAATTTTTAAGTTTTTTCGCTATACCGTGGCCAAAAAAAAGAGGTATCGATCTAAAATTGGGTATGTATATCGAAAAGCGCAGAGACTATCACATATATTCCAGTTTTTCGAAAATCGAATTTTTTTGGAATTTTTTAAAGTTTTTCCAAAAAAATAGATTTTTTGATTTTTTTGGGAGGAAAGTCCCAAAATTTCGAAAATCCGAGATAGCAGTTTTTTAGCGCCGTCTTTTCTCTACACAACCACATAAAAAACTTTAAAATTGCTTGTCAACTGTAGATTTGGTGAGCGTTTCAAGATGTCATGTTTTTTGCTCATTTTATCTCGAACATGACCTCAGTTTGACCTCAATAACTCCTGACCCGAGATGACCTGTGACTTGAACTTTTGTGTGAAGGTGTCAAATTGATGACCGGTAGGGTACCCAAAATTTGGCGGCGCTGCGCGCCGCCGTTTTCTCGCTATTTAAGAAAAACCACAGGGGGGGGGGCAAAATGGCCCCCTCATCAGGGCGCGGGTTAAATTTTGACGAACGTTCCAGTAGTTTCGGAGGTAGGAGAGGGGGGGGGGGGGGGGCGTCACTCGCGTTATGGAATATACCCCAGTCATGCTCGGGTTAAAAGTGATAGGTATATTTCCTTTAGCTTAACACTCGTCATTTGGTCTTGTTGCTCAGTGATCTATGACGATTAACACACTAAAACTGATTAGGCCAATGATAATGCAGTTAAATTAGATGAACTGCTATCATGCTAAGCGTTTCGGAAGTACAGCACGACGCCCACGCTTCGCACGCTGGAGAGAGCCTCCGGCTGTGGCCTGTCACATCACAACTCGCGGGGTCTTTCGCCACGCTGGTCGTCACCGTCACGGAACGGTGACCATTGCGGACAGGTCGGGAATGCGGGAGGATCCAGCATTGAGACTAATGCGTGCACGAGCCATGCTCTGCAACTGCCCCGGCCCCCGTTCGCGGGGTCGGCCTGCACTCCTGCTCGACGAGACGTTTTACGAGCTAACGGCACTCTTTGGCTGAGTTTGACAGGAAACGAAGTAGGTAGGTACCCCGAACCCAGCCAGCGTCACGCAAGACATGGCTTGTGTCGTTTTTGAAGGATGAGGCCTGAAAACTTCTCTGCCAAGAGATGGACCACACTGATTAGGTCAGTTCTGTCAAAGGCTTCTTAACCCTATTCCTGGCGGGGGGGGGGGGGGGCCTCAGGAGCCCCCCTGAGGTTTTTTGGTTATTTCTCCCAAACGCGTTGAGCTAGGAAGCTCAAATTTTCTTACTTTTCCTAAAAGGCTTCTACGCAACATGTCTGAAAATTTTGAGTTGATCTGACCTCAGGTCAGGTCACCAGAGGCGGTTTGGTGACCCTACCTCAGAAAAATTTGCAATCACGCCAGAGCTAGAGTTTTTGACCGATCAATTTCTTCTCTTCAGGCTTTAGTTAGGGTACCAGTATGTGCAATTTGTATATCTCGGAATTTTGATATCGGTGACCTAAGGTCAGGTCAGTTTCGCGACCTCCCCATTATAAGTCAATGGGGGAAAAATCAACTCCCTGTTTTTACCACTAAAACGGGTCGGAATGGCCCCATATACCATACATGACTTCATATACGATCAACCTTTACTACCTTGAGGTCTGTTTTGCTGTTGGGCAGCTGTGAGGTCATGTGACGTCATCAAAGGTCACCAAAGGTTTTTGGCCAATAACTCCGTACAGGAACAAGATACAGACGCGTGGATGGTCTCATTGTGTTCAGCTCGTCAAGACGCATCGAATGACATACATGATGACCTCGAGGTCACGTGACCTGAGGTCAACCTTTGACCTTGACCTTTCGAGGTCAACATATATATCATTCGATGCGGATTGACGAGAGGATCACGATGATGCCCTTAGTTTGTTCCTATCTTGACTAATTCGAAAGTTATTCGAGAAAAACTCTCTCCATATCTAGCGCCGCCATTTTGACTTTTTCGACCCCTGTGACGTCATCTTTGACCTGACCTGAAAATGACCTGTGTAAAAATTGTAGATCTTGACCGTGCGTATCCGATGCCGTTTACCGTTTGTCGCTGCGATGTGTTGTTTTTGAGATCTGAAGGGGGGGCCGAATCGGCCCCCCGCCAGTTTCTTGTCCCGGCGGAGCCCGCCAGGAATAGGGTTAAACCCACGCCGTGCTGGGGGCGGGGGGGCGTTTTTAAAATATCTAAAAAACCGCAGCGCGCAGTGCCGCTGTTTTTGGTACATATGCTCATACATCATTTCCGCACATGTCAAAATTTCAGACCCGGGTCGTTCAAGTTCAGGTCACCAGGTCACGTCAAGTGACCTTACCTGAGAAAAAGTTCAAAGGCTCGCTATACATAGCTACACCGACTGAACGATTACTTAAGAAGCTTTCAGCGATTGATATGAGTAACAGTATGTATAAAATGTATGTCTCGGAGTTTTCAGATATGTGACCTAAGGTCAGGTCAATTTTGCGACCTCTCCATTATAAGTCAATGGGTGATAATTGAAATGCGCCTCTTTTGGACAAATGCCGTTCAAAACGCTCTCAAATACCTATCAGTTCATCGGTAAACATAACACACTGAATCAGAAAAAAAACGCACCTGTGACCCCTCTGTATGCCCTGAGGTCATCTCAGGTCACAAGCGGTCACCAGCAGTTTTTTGGCTATAGCTTTTGATAGAGACGCGCTAGAGCGATGAAAACACGTCAGATGTGCTCAGATCGACGATACGGATCGACTGATATGCAACATGACCCTTTCCGGTCAGGTCATGACCTTGACCAAAGGCCAAATTTTCAAAATGACCTTTCAAGGTCAACAATTGGTTCATTCGACGCGTCTCGACGAGAGAAACACGATGCTGCCAAAATTAATGTCGTGGCTCTCTTGAGTCAAAAGTTATTGCCGAAAAACATTTTTCGTAAAAACGGTTATTTTTCCAGTTTTTGCCCTCTTGAGGCTAAACCGTTGACTTGAGGTTTAAATCTGAGAACATTAGTCAGAAAGGTCTGTAAAAGGGGCTATCGAATGCGCTTTTCCGCGGCGCTGTAGCTCTATTGGTTCCCGAGTTAGCCGTTGGCATTTTCCAAAATTATTGAAATGGACTAAATTTGACCTTTGATGACCTCTGGTGACCTGACCTTTGACCTGACCTTAAAAATGACCTGAGTGTTTTTTTCCATATTTTTGACGCTCTTTCGATTGCCGAGTGCTGCTACGTGGCCCAGGAGCCGAGACCGCACTCCGACTCGGCCAGAGTAAAATCACTGGACTATGCGTTGCAAAAATAATTCACACAAGGAAATTGTTTTTTAAAGTGATTCTGTGTATGCTGTGTTTGGTGACACAAAGCATAAAAAACATAACCGGACTCAGGGGCGGAGCTTCCTATACAGTTGGTGGGGCGGCTGCCCCACCAACTTGCCAATTTGCCCCACCAATAAGCGTTTTGCCCCACCAACTTTAGCTGATTTCTAAAGCTTTGTTGCTTTGCAAAATAATCTTTTTCGCATTAATGAGCTTTGGAATGTCTGTTTAATGCACAATATTATATCTGTAATGATGGGAATTGATTCATTGATTTATTTTATTCAACTTCATAATCGGACATTGTGGGTTTGACGACTTTTTGCCCCACCAACTTCCCTGGGAAAGCTCCACCCATGACCGGACTGCGAGCGGACCAAAAGTTCTCGTGCTAGCTCTGTCCGCTCTGTCTGCTAATAGTGCACTGCAGTCATTGCAGTCTGCAAACAGTGAATTTTATAGTCATTTTATAGTCATTTTATATTTAAAGTCACCGTGAGAAAACCCTTTATGGTGTTTTCTGCTTGGTTTCTACACAAGCTGAATACCGATCATTAAACGCTTAATTTTTAGTTAGCTTTGTTTGAAGTTATTTTTTTAGCAATCTCCACTATCTTCATAAAGAATAGACAAGATATGGCCCCTTGTTTTTGATATTTAATAAATTGGCTGCTGCATGCTTTAAGGGTTCGTAGCAGCTGCGCCATTAATGGCTTTCATTTCTGTTCGTGCCTTATGCTGAGCTCAATGCTGTGTGTTTTGTGTGTGTTGTGTTGGTAACTGGTGTTATTATTTTCGTTTTCCCACTTGTTTCAGTTTGTATCTGCTCACCCAGTGAGAGAAGAAAGAAGATGGACGCTTGATCCCTGACTGCTACGCGCCCTTATCCAACAAGAACAAGAACAAGAATTTGTAATTTGTATCTGTTGGGGATTGAATATCTGCAGGGCCCTTGGAGTCGGTGTTAATCTAAAAATAGGCATTCTTGTCACATAATTATCACATAAAATGTACATACCGTTCGATGAGGTAGCCATGCACTTCACTTTCATCACAATTATTTGTATGTTGATGTCATTGTATCAAAGTGTTACCACCATTGGTTTGAATAAATTTTTGGTTAAAGTGTGAGTGATTCTGGTATTGGTGTCAAGATTTCATGGCGACACCTATGATATGGACCGAATGCGAATGGCTCTTTGATGCCTGGATCCCACGCATGTTGTCGTATTTGTTAATTGCAGAGAAGAGATTTTAAATGGCGAATTCAAATTGGGAGGGGGGCAAATCATGTTCTGGCCGCCCTTAGTCCTGACATTGGCTCGGTTGGACCCTCTTGGATCCACCAGTGTTATTAACATTTTTGGCCCAGCACCTACCTACATTATGAATGTTGCATCACTTAAAGGGACCCTCCCACCTTAACATTAGATTTGAGTTGAGATAGCCAAAATGGGGTCCCTGGCTCACAATTACCGGTTTTGGCACTCACAACATCGAGAAATGCCTTAAATCGGAAATATTGAATTTCAAAATTGCAGCATTTTGATTCAGAGGGGCTAATGCTTAGGAATACCCCTCTGAATGTGTGACGTCAGCGCAGATATCTAACGATTTTTAAATGTTTGACTAAAACGTTTTGTAGCACGCGGTGGTATATGCTATTTGCGCGCAACATCTGCCGCAAACGCCGCACTTCTAAAATAAAGTCGCTAGAAACAGCGGAGATCCCAAAAAAGTAAACAAAAGTAAAAGTCTAATATCTTGAAAACCGGTGAATATTTTTCGGTGAAATTTGGTAGATATTCGTTTTCGCTCTTTCCGAACCAAGCGACATCACTTTCATGCCAATTCATAAACTTTTTTGAAGGTGGGAGGGTCCCTTTAATACCATCTTACATCTTTGTTACCTATTGAATATGTTTCATTCTATCAAAGTGATCAAAAGCTTTTGACCAAAATGAAAAGCAGATGGTGGCCCTTCACCTTGATCATTGATGATATATCATTTGACTTCAGCACAATGAACACCTGAACAATGAGTCATTGAAGAACTATGAAGAGCTCAAAGTATTGTATTGCCAAAAAAGCAATAAATATGAATTCTGTCATAAATAAACTTCATTTAATAATTATGTTTCTTTCTTTGATTAAAAAGTTTTCAATCTTTCTCCAGACACTGCAATATGTTTAGGCAACTGCTTAAGCTGTGTTTCCATGTGCAATTTTAGTTCACTTCAGGTGATCTGGTTTGCTTCCTGGACATTGTTTTATATGAGCTCAATATTTTTAAGAAGTGTGTGCAATACATTCAGCTCACCTGTTGCATGTTGACACACAGATCGGAAAATGACAGCACACACCAGAAAAAAAACATGCAGTAGGCAGAAGTCTACCCCTAATCTGTCCTGGGTTCATTTTGTTGTCACATTAAGAGAATCCATCAAACTAATTGACATTCTTTCGTTTTCATAGGACTTCAAGAGTTACACAACTGGCTACTCACTTTGGTACACATTATAATATGGCAGTGTAAGAGCAGAGGAATTGTGTCATCTGGAAATCCTGGACTACTGCTTGAAATTGAATGGAGATCATGCATGAGGTGAGTAATGGTAGTTAATAGCTATGCTGTAGGGAAAAGCTACAGTATGTTGTAATTCTTTGACAGTTGTTATTATCATCAATGTGGTATATGATCCTTTTCTTGTTTCTCTTTTAAGGGATATCTGTAAAATATAGTATGCTAAGTTTTATGATGTTATGAATAAATAAAATGCATTTTTTGCTTGAGACTTAAAATGCCACTTCTTAGTATCCTGCTCAAGTGTTCAGTGAGACACTGTAAGTCTTTATGAACTCCATTTACAGTCCTTTGGATTAATATCAATTTGCTGTAGTCGATAGTACCCATTTAAAATGATGCTTACATATCAAGGACAAACAGAACTCAGAATGGCGTTTACTGTTCAATGACCCGCCGTTCCCTTCCCAGTTGCAGCCAGAGCGTCCCTCGGGCGCCGACGAGCCCGACCTGCTGGAGCTGACCGCGCAGATGGGCGATGTCCGGATCGGCGGCCGGCCCGTGTCGGCGCTGTTGGCCCACCAGGCGGCCCCGCCGCGGCCCGTCCCGCTCCTCTCCCAGAGCCAGTACCGGCCACCGGAGCCTGCTGTCGTGTACTCGGTGTCTGTCAGTCCGCCGCAGCCGCCGGCCGGCCTCGGGCAGCGGCCCGGCCCGCAGCTGTCCCCGAGCCACTACCAGCCCGGCTCCGGCCTGACCGCCGAGTACCTGCCGTCTTCCAGTCCGTACCAGCCATCTGTCGGTCAATATATCCCATCTACCAGTCACTACCAGCCATCTACCAGTCAGTACCAATCTTCTACTGGCCAATACCAGCTCTCTACCAGTCCATACCAGCCCTCTACCAGTCCGTACCAGCCATCTACCAGTCAGTATCAGCCGCCTGGAGGCCAGTCTTTTCCATCCACAGGCTGGCCGGCTGCCCCTGCCGTGCCGTACCAGCCGTCTGCTGCCCTGTATGAGCCGCCACATGGACCGTACCGGTCCCCAGCCAGCCAGCGGCAGCAGCCGGTAGGGGTCCGACCCGGCGTGTCGGTCCCTCGGCCGCCGTCCCCGGTCAGAGTGGTCGCCCCAGCGGCACCGGCGGCGACCTCTGTACAGGAGCCACAGAGCAGTGCAGGTACGGACCAGCCGTCCAACGACAGCCCGACACAGTCAACGGTACGGGTGCACGCTGCAAATATAAGTGTTGGGTAATATGAGTTATCATGGTTTTTGACTTTATACGAGTAGCTGATCGTTTTCATAAAAAACAAGCAATTTGCTTTATGACCCAGTACCGAAGATGCAATTACTTATTTTGTTTACCAGGCTTGGCACTATTTATATTCACATACAAGTTATACACACTTCCCTTCCCTGGTGAAACTAAAACATCCAAGTAAAACCAAGTCCAAGAAAAGTTCAAACTTTTCTCAGAGCGGCTGTTGACACGTTCAGTAGGCATTGTTCCACATCAGCTCTGTGACGGTCACGGTCACTGTCACCCCTCAGAGCGACTGCGGCTGCAGCACGAGGCGTGCGGTCGCCTGCGGCTGGAGCTGGATCGCACCCGGCGCCTCTGGGACCGTCTGAATGCGGAGACGGCCGACCTGACCCGGCGGCTGGAGAGTGTGCCAGCAGCACCCCTGGTGAGCTGTTGTGGGGAGCTCCGGTGAGCTGTGGGGAGCCGGGTGAGCTGTGGGGGGCCTGGTGGGCTGTGGGGGAGCCTGGTGGGGAGCTCTGATGAGCCAGGGGGAGCCCTGGTGAGCTGGAGAGTTTTGGTTAGCTGGGGACTGCTCTTTTGGACTGGGGAAACTCATGAGGGGGGGGGGGGGGGACAACTGTGGGGTATCTAGGAAACCGCATGAGCTCTCAGGGCTTATCGTATATATCTTAAGATGTGTATTGTGTATTGCTCAGGTGATTCCGTATTCTACATCATCTTGAGACTCTCTAGGCCAGTCTCGCACATGGTGTGTATCTGCTGTCTGTTGTGTAACAGTTGACCGCCTCTCTGTCAGGTGGATAACCGTCTCCGGTGGGCAGAGTCGAACCACCGCCTGCGCCGGGAGTGTGATCGCATGGTGACCGAGATACAGGAGCTGCGGACAGCACAGCAAGGTGGGCGGCCGGGGCCCCGGTGGAGGGATGGAGGGACAGGGGGCTGGGGCAGCCAGTGAACGAGGGGGGAGTGGGTACCAGTGATGTTAGAGTCTGAGCTGAGTGAGATAGAGAGGCTGGAAGGGTAGAAGGGAGAATAGATTGGTTGTCACCATCGGCAAAGAAAACAAGTGACGATTAGTGATCGAAACTCGAAAGAGTGGGATTTTAGAAGCGTTGTTTCTTTGAGTCCCCTTTTTTGTTTGTTCCACATTTGTGCCTATTTCAAAATGTTCTTAACGTAAAACTCAACTATGCAAAACTGGTGTTTACCTGCAATTGGTACTAATTACAAGCATCTGAGCATCATGTCAGTTTTACTTGCTGAATTTCGTAGCCTTACACTTCTCAATATTACCGGTTACCATCGACTTTTGAACTGTTTATACTTTATTCCCTGTTTGTTTTCTGCTTGTGACCTGTGTGTCGCCAGCGTGTAACCGTCCTATCGCGTTGGTCCACAGTCCGTCGGAGCTCTGCCAGTTCCAGCAGCGGGGTGTCGACACTGCGACATACTCAGTCAGGTGAGAACCGTACGCGTGAGAACTCGGCGAAAACCGCGCACGGCTGCCCATAACCGCCAGCCAGCGCCACCATCGCGAGTAACAGACGGACCGCCCGTCTCCCTGACTCGGCACTGCGGTGATACAGGGCCGTGCCCAGTTGCGTGGCTTGTGCCACTCAAAGACGCATGTGTGTGTCTAAGATCTGCAGGGATTAAGCCTCCGTCAGTTTGCTTAGTTTTGTCAGACGTCCGTCACATCACTCGATGTAGTGCCTACTGCCTAGAGCCGCGTATCGCCTGGTGGTTCAAGGGGTGCCGTTGAGGACAGGGGGCGCTCGCACCACCAATCGTGGCTGTGGAATCCGGACAACGCACGCGGTGGTCGGGCATGTGGTCCGATCTCGCAGTCAGTTCCCGGGCGACTCGGAATGTATGTGAGAAGTCTGTTAGATAATACCTTTTTACTAGTTGATCAATGTTTGTAGGACCTGATGAGTTTTTTTTTATGGCAGAAGCCTCTTCCGATGTGTGGATCTGCGTACTCTCAATTTGCCTGCTGAAGAGATGTTGTGTATCAGGGTATCGGTATATGAGCGACAGGCTACTCTGCGTAGGTGCCATTGTGTCACTAACCGGTGTACTCTCTGCACAGGTGCCGACCCGGAGGATGTGGGCGAGGGCCCGCCGTGGGAGTGCAGCGCGTGCACGTTCCACAACCACCCGGCCATGTCCGCCTGCGAGCAGTGCGAGATGCCGCGGCCGCTGACAGGTACGCCGGCGGCCGCCGCGCCCGTGCCGGCCGCCGCGCCGGGCGGCTCGGCGCCGGCCGCCCTCCATTCGGCCTGCTATTGCCACCCGGCGGGCGGTGCGCCGCGCGCTGCCGCTCGCAGCACCTACTGCAGCTGGCCGGAGTCAGACGGCTCGGCCGGCAGCGGCGGGGGCGGGGGCGGCCGGGCGAGCCTCCAGTACCGGCTGGGGACCCTCTGAGGCGGCCCGCCCTGCCCGTGAACAGGCTGTGAGGGAGGGACGGACTGACAGGGGCGCCGTCTGGTTCGTTTCACGCTACCCGAGTCCCCGCAGGCTTCAGTTCTAGTCGCTGCTTTGAGACGGGACTCCGGACGTTAGGTCGCTCCACAGAGCCCGATCATGTAACCGGTTTATCCAGAGCAGCAACCTGTGTGACCGACGACACGGCGCTTCTGAAGCCTGCAGGTTCAGACTCGTGGCCGCTCTCCCCCTCCGTTCAGTGTTGCGCCCTTCCAGTCAGCGAGGCGGTCAGATCTCTCAGGGTTGACAGTGTTCGGTGACGTGACTCGACAGCCGGGCGCCTCTGAGTTTGTGTGTGCGTGTCTGTGAGTGTGCATGCCTGTTGTCTGTCCCCCAGAAATAGCTGACGTTTAGGAGTGCAAACGGCACGAGAGAGGGCGGCACTGTAGTGGTACACGACCGCGTTTGTTTTGTCCCTCAGCTGAAACTATTATCGTCTCGCTAAGATAGCCGATTACTGGGCTGATGGGGCTACAATTGTGATAATCTGATCCTGGAACGTGGTCGGACGGACGGCGGGAGGCTGGCGGTTTTTTGTTTGCCACTTCAGAGCAATACTCCGATATATGTGGACGATCATCTCGGCGTGGCTGCCCGAGGTATGCGGTCCGGGCCGGCGCCGACGGCCGCCGTGATTGGCTCCCGGCGCCGGCTGTTGTCGTAGGATGTCGCTCCGAGTCAGCCGAGCTGCCCGAGGTGCTGGCAGCCGGCGAATCGGGCCGCACGCCGCCAGAACTGTCATACGTGACGGGCAGCCAGTCCAGCTCCAATCGGCTAATTCAGAATACTAACGTACATACCGCGTACACTACTCATCTGGTGCTTCCTCAGTGATACGTTCAGTGTGTCGCAGTAACAGCCTGTCCTACCCTCGGTATAGCGTTCAGTCTAGGCTCAGGCGCATCCTACCTGCCGCAGGGTAACTATCCATATCACAGTTGCCGCATCATGTGCCCCTCCATTCTCAGTCAAACTCCGGAGGACTCAACTAACTCCGATTCTATCTTCCCTTCGTACCGCCGTTCATGTTATATCTATCTGCTAACAAATATAGTCATGCTGCAGGTGCTGATGTATGGTATTTGTGTGTTATACGTTAATCAAAATAGTGTCACAAGAAGGAAGTCACTTCTTGAGCGGTAGTTTGTGCGTATGTCGCATCTGTGTTGTTTCCCTGTAACCTTGACGGCAATGTTGGTTGGTCGGTACCTGTCGGACCATTGGTCCCGTGTAGTCCCGAGACCAGCGGACCGCGCGATGTCCTCGCCGCCCGCCAGGACCGTGCTGCCAATACATACCTCTCCTTGTGACCGCGTGTGTCTGAAGTGGGAGCTGGGGTAGGCGACGGTGGTCGACCAGTTCGGAGCTATCTCTAGGTCCATCCAGGTGAACATTTTTGAATCGTCGCAGGTCTTCCGTACCCCTCAGTCTGACCATTCACTTGTCCCTTTCCCCTCTCTCCTTTGTATGCCGACTATCGGTTGCCCTAGCCCCTGATTCCGTCCCTTGCCTGTCTGCATTCTGCTCCCTGGATTTTGCCAGCTCCGACCGATGGTGCAGAACCTTGCTGATCACTAATGTCACCTCCACACCGCTGCAGTGTGCCGGGTGTTTGCCCCGCCCTGTTTGCCCTGTCATACTCGGGGCTGCATCCCTCGAAGCTGAGTTGAGTAGGTCAACTGTATAGTTAGGGGCTGAAATTAGCGTGTTTTATAACATGTTATGCTTCGGGATTCCTCTCACTAACTCCGTCTTTCCGAAGCTGCCTGCTTTTCAGATCGCGTTGTGAAATTGCTTTTTTGGGATGCTGATGCAGCCTAGTTGAACCCAGCACCATTAACGGACTACCGTGCACAGATCTGATGCCTCATTTTGCCACTATTATTTATCCCGCACGTTTGTTCTCTAGGTGTGCACACTGACTGCCGGTCGCCTGTAGCCCGATTTGGGGTAGTTGCCTGCCTGAACTGCCATTTTGCTCCGTGATCACTGCACATTGGTGGCAATGCCTCTCTGCTCCCTGACTGTGCTTGTCTGTCTATTCGCCTGCGGGTGGTGTAGATAGTGCCTGTGTGTTATCTTCCACCTGCGGTCTGCAGGGCCTCGTTTCATAAAGCGAGTCCGTAACTTACGCCGGTTTTTGGGCTTGTATTGCAAGTGCATGTGAAGCGATAAAGTTATTTCCTCTTTTCCCTTCTGCTGTTCTTGCTTGCAAGACAAATAACTCAACGATTCAAATTATCGTCATCGCTCACATGCACTTGCAATACAAGACCGAAAACCGGCGTAAGTTACGGACTCGCTTTATGAAACGAGGCCCTGCAGACCGCAGGTGGAAGATAACACACAGGCACTATCTACACCACCCAGGCGAATAGACAGACAACACAGTCAGGGAGCAGAAGGCATTGCCACCAATGTGCAGTGATCACGGAGCAAAATGGCAGTTCAGGCAGGCAACTACCCCAAATCGGGCTACAGGCGACCGGCAGTCAGTGTGCACACCTAGAGAACAAACGTGCGGGATAAATAATAGTGGCAAAATGAGGCATCAGATCTGTGCACGGTAGTCCGTTAATGGTGCTGGGTTCAACTAGGCTGCATCAGCATCCCAAAAAAGCAATTTCACAACGCGATCTGAAAAGCAGGCAGCTTCGGAAAGACGGAGTTAGTGAGAGGAATCCCGAAGCATAACATGTTATAAAACACGCTAATTTCAGCCCCTAACTATACAGTTGACCTACTCAACTCAGCTTCGAGGGATGCAGCCCCGAGTATGACAGGGCAAACAGGGCGGGGCAAACACCCGGCACACTGCAGCGGTGTGGAGGTGACATTAGTGATCAGCAAGGTTCTGCACCATCGGTCGGAGCTGGCAAAATCCAGGGAGCAGAATGCAGACAGGCAAGGGACGGAATCAGGGGCTAGGGCAACCGATAGTCGGCATACAAAGGAGAGAGGGGAAAGGGACAAGTGAATGGTCAGACTGAGGGGTACGGAAGACCTGCGACGATTCAAAAAGTTCACCTGGATGGACCTAGAGATAGCTCCGAACTGGTCGACCACCGTCGCCTACCCCAGCTCCCACTTCAGACACACGCGGTCACAAGGAGAGGTATGTATTGGCAGCACGGTCCTGGCGGGCGGCGAGGACATCGCGCGGTCCGCTGGTCTCGGGACTACACGGGACCAATGGTCCGACAGGTACCGACCAACCAACATTGCCGTCAAGGTTACAGGGAAACAACACAGATGCGACATACGCACAAACTACCGCTCAAGAAGTGACTTCCTTCTTGTGACACTATTTTGATTAACGTATAACACACAAATACCATACATCAGCACCTGCAGCATGACTATATTTGTTAGCAGATAGATATAACATGAACGGCGGTACGAAGGGAAGATAGAATCGGAGTTAGTTGAGTCCTCCGGAGTTTGACTGAGAATGGAGGGGCACATGATGCGGCAACTGTGATATGGATAGTTACCCTGCGGCAGGTAGGATGCGCCTGAGCCTAGACTGAACGCTATACCGAGGGTAGGACAGGCTGTTACTGCGACACACTGAACGTATCACTGAGGAAGCACCAGATGAGTAGTGTACGCGGTATGTACGTTAGTATTCTGAATTAGCCGATTGGAGCTGGACTGGCTGCCCGTCACGTATGACAGTTCTGGCGGCGTGCGGCCCGATTCGCCGGCTGCCAGCACCTCGGGCAGCTCGGCTGACTCGGAGCGACATCCTACGACAACAGCCGGCGCCGGGAGCCAATCACGGCGGCCGTCGGCGCCGGCCCGGACCGCATACCTCGGCAGCCACGCCGAGATGATCGTCCACATATATCGGAGTATTGCTCTGAAGTGGCAAACAAAAAACCGCCAGCCTCCCGCCGTCCGTCCGACCACGTTCCAGGATCAGATTATCACAATTGTAGCCCCATCAGCCCAGTAATCGGCTATCTTAGCGAGACGATAATAGTTTCAGCTGAGGGACAAAACAAACGCGGTCGTGTACCACTACAGTGCCGCCCTCTCTCGTGCCGTTTGCACTCCTAAACGTCAGCTATTTCTGGGGGACAGACAACAGGCATGCACACTCACAGACACGCACACACAAACTCAGAGGCGCCCGGCTGTCGAGTCACGTCACCGAACACTGTCAACCCTGAGAGATCTGACCGCCTCGCTGACTGGAAGGGCGCAACACTGAACGGAGGGGGAGAGCGGCCACGAGTCTGAACCTGCAGGCTTCAGAAGCGCCGTGTCGTCGGTCACACAGGTTGCTGCGCTGGATAAACCGGTTACATGATCGGGCTCTGTGGAGCGACCTAACGTCCGGAGTCCCGTCTCAAAGCAGCGACTAGAACTGAAGCCTGCGGGGACTCGGGTAGCGTGAAACGAACCAGACGGCGCCCCTGTCAGTCCGTCCCTCCCTCACAGCCTGTTCACGGGCAGGGCGGGCCGCCTCAGAGGGTCCCCAGCCGGTACTGGAGGCTCGCCCGGCCGCCCCCGCCCCCGCCGCTGCCGGCCGAGCCGTCTGACTCCGGCCAGCTGCAGTAGGTGCTGCGAGCGGCAGCGCGCGGCGCACCGCCCGCCGGGTGGCAATAGCAGGCCGAATGGAGGGCGGCCGGCGCCGAGCCGCCCGCGGCGGCCGGCACGGGCGCGGCGGCCGCCGGCGTACCTGTCAGCGGCCGCGGCATCTCGCACTGCTCGCAGGCGGACATGGCCGGGTGGTTGTGGAACGTGCACGCGCTGCACTCCCACGGCGGGCCCTCGCCCACATCCTCCGGGTCGGCACCTGTGCAGAGAGTACACCGGTTAGTGACACAATGGCACCTACGCAGAGTAGCCTGTCGCTCATATACCGATACCCTGATACACAACATCTCTTCAGCAGGCAAATTGAGAGTACGCAGATCCACACATCGGAAGAGGCTTCTGCCATAAAAAAAACTCATCAGGTCCTACAAACATTGATCAACTAGTAAAAAGGTATTATCTAACAGACTTCTCACATACATTCCGAGTCGCCCGGGAACTGACTGCGAGATCGGACCACATGCCCGACCACCGCGTGCGTTGTCCGGATTCCACAGCCACGATTGGTGGTGCGAGCGCCCCCTGTCCTCAACGGCACCCCTTGAACCACCAGGCGATACGCGGCTCTAGGCAGTAGGCACTACATCGAGTGATGTGACGGACGTCTGACAAAACTAAGCAAACTGACGGAGGCTTAATCCCTGCAGATCTTAGACACACACATGCGTCTTTGAGTGGCACAAGCCACGCAACTGGGCACGGCCCTGTATCACCGCAGTGCCGAGTCAGGGAGACGGGCGGTCCGTCTGTTACTCGCGATGGTGGCGCTGGCTGGCGGTTATGGGCAGCCGTGCGCGGTTTTCGCCGAGTTCTCACGCGTACGGTTCTCACCTGACTGAGTATGTCGCAGTGTCGACACCCCGCTGCTGGAACTGGCAGAGCTCCGACGGACTGTGGACCAACGCGATAGGACGGTTACACGCTGGCGACACACAGGTCACAAGCAGAAAACAAACAGGGAATAAAGTATAAACAGTTCAAAAGTCGATGGTAACCGGTAATATTGAGAAGTGTAAGGCTACGAAATTCAGCAAGTAAAACTGACATGATGCTCAGATGCTTGTAATTAGTACCAATTGCAGGTAAACACCAGTTTTGCATAGTTGAGTTTTACGTTAAGAACATTTTGAAATAGGCACAAATGTGGAACAAACAAAAAAGGGGACTCAAAGAAACAACGCTTCTAAAATCCCACTCTTTCGAGTTTCGATCACTAATCGTCACTTGTTTTCTTTGCCGATGGTGACAACCAATCTATTCTCCCTTCTACCCTTCCAGCCTCTCTATCTCACTCAGCTCAGACTCTAACATCACTGGTACCCACTCCCCCCTCGTTCACTGGCTGCCCCAGCCCCCTGTCCCTCCATCCCTCCACCGGGGCCCCGGCCGCCCACCTTGCTGTGCTGTCCGCAGCTCCTGTATCTCGGTCACCATGCGATCACACTCCCGGCGCAGGCGGTGGTTCGACTCTGCCCACCGGAGACGGTTATCCACCTGACAGAGAGGCGGTCAACTGTTACACAACAGACAGCAGATACACACCATGTGCGAGACTGGCCTAGAGAGTCTCAAGATGATGTAGAATACGGAATCACCTGAGCAATACACAATACACATCTTAAGATATATACGATAAGCCCTGAGAGCTCATGCGGTTTCCTAGATACCCCACAGTTGTCCCCCCCCCCCCCCTCATGAGTTTCCCCAGTCCAAAAAGCAGTCCCCAGCTAACCAAAACTCTCCAGCTCACCAGGGCTCCCCCTGGCTCATCAGAGCTCCCCACCAGGCTCCCCCCAGCCCACCAGGCCCCCCACTCACCCTCCCCACAGCTCACCGGAGCTCCCCACAACAGCTCACCAGGGGTGCTGCTGGCACACTCTCCAGCCGCCGGGTCAGGTCGGCCGTCTCCGCATTCAGACGGTCCCAGAGGCGCCGGGTGCGATCCAGCTCCAGCCGCAGGCGACCGCACGCCTCGTGCTGCAGCCGCAGTCGCTCTGAGGGGTGACAGTGACCGTGACCGTCACAGAGCTGATGTGGAACAATGCCTACTGAACGTGTCAACAGCCGCTCTGAGAAAAGTTTGAACTTTTCTTGGACTTGGTTTTACTTGGATGTTTTAGTTTCACCAGGGAAGGGAAGTGTGTATAACTTGTATGTGAATATAAATAGTGCCAAGCCTGGTAAACAAAATAAGTAATTGCATCTTCGGTACTGGGTCATAAAGCAAATTGCTTGTTTTTTATGAAAACGATCAGCTACTCGTATAAAGTCAAAAACCATGATAACTCATATTACCCAACACTTATATTTGCAGCGTGCACCCGTACCGTTGACTGTGTCGGGCTGTCGTTGGACGGCTGGTCCGTACCTGCACTGCTCTGTGGCTCCTGTACAGAGGTCGCCGCCGGTGCCGCTGGGGCGACCACTCTGACCGGGGACGGCGGCCGAGGGACCGACACGCCGGGTCGGACCCCTACCGGCTGCTGCCGCTGGCTGGCTGGGGACCGGTACGGTCCATGTGGCGGCTCATACAGGGCAGCAGACGGCTGGTACGGCACGGCAGGGGCAGCCGGCCAGCCTGTGGATGGAAAAGACTGGCCTCCAGGCGGCTGATACTGACTGGTAGATGGCTGGTACGGACTGGTAGAGGGCTGGTATGGACTGGTAGAGAGGGTATTGGCCAGTAGAAGATTGGTACTGACTGGTAGATGGCTGGTAGTGACTGGTAGATGGGATATATTGACCGACAGATGGCTGGTACGGACTGGAAGACGGCAGGTACTCGGCGGTCAGGCCGGAGCCGGGCTGGTAGTGGCTCGGGGACAGCTGCGGGCCGGGCCGCTGCCCGAGGCCGGCCGGCGGCTGCGGCGGACTGACAGACACCGAGTACACGACAGCAGGCTCCGGTGGCCGGTACTGGCTCTGGGAGAGGAGCGGGACGGGCCGCGGCGGGGCCGCCTGGTGGCCAACAGCGCCGACACGGGCCGGCCGCCGATCCGGACATCGCCCATCTGCGCGGTCAGCTCCAGCAGGTCGGGCTCGTCGGCGCCCGAGGGACGCTCTGGCTGCAACTGGGAAGGGAACGGCGGGTCATTGAACAGTAAACGCCATTCTGAGTTCTGTTTGTCCTTGATATGTAAGCATCATTTTAAATGGGTACTATCGACTACAGCAAATTGATATTAATCCAAAGGACTGTAAATGGAGTTCATAAAGACTTACAGTGTCTCACTGAACACTTGAGCAGGATACTAAGAAGTGGCATTTTAAGTCTCAAGCAAAAAATGCATTTTATTTATTCATAACATCATAAAACTTAGCATACTATATTTTACAGATATCCCTTAAAAGAGAAACAAGAAAAGGATCATATACCACATTGATGATAATAACAACTGTCAAAGAATTACAACATACTGTAGCTTTTCCCTACAGCATAGCTATTAACTACCATTACTCACCTCATGCATGATCTCCATTCAATTTCAAGCAGTAGTCCAGGATTTCCAGATGACACAATTCCTCTGCTCTTACACTGCCATATTATAATGTGTACCAAAGTGAGTAGCCAGTTGTGTAACTCTTGAAGTCCTATGAAAACGAAAGAATGTCAATTAGTTTGATGGATTCTCTTAATGTGACAACAAAATGAACCCAGGACAGATTAGGGGTAGACTTCTGCCTACTGCATGTTTTTTTTCTGGTGTGTGCTGTCATTTTCCGATCTGTGTGTCAACATGCAACAGGTGAGCTGAATGTATTGCACACACTTCTTAAAAATATTGAGCTCATATAAAACAATGTCCAGGAAGCAAACCAGATCACCTGAAGTGAACTAAAATTGCACATGGAAACACAGCTTAAGCAGTTGCCTAAACATATTGCAGTGTCTGGAGAAAGATTGAAAACTTTTTAATCAAAGAAAGAAACATAATTATTAAATGAAGTTTATTTATGACAGAATTCATATTTATTGCTTTTTTGGCAATACAATACTTTGAGCTCTTCATAGTTCTTCAATGACTCATTGTTCAGGTGTTCATTGTGCTGAAGTCAAATGATATATCATCAATGATCAAGGTGAAGGGCCACCATCTGCTTTTCATTTTGGTCAAAAGCTTTTGATCACTTTGATAGAATGAAACATATTCAATAGGTAACAAAGATGTAAGATGGTATTAAAGGGACCCTCCCACCTTCAAAAAAGTTTATGAATTGGCATGAAATGATGTCGCTTGGTTCGGAAAAGCGAAAACGAATATCTACCAAATTTCACCGAAAAATATTCACCGGTTTTCAAGATATTAGACTTTTACTTTTGTTTACTTTTTGGGATCTCCGCTGTTTCTAGCGACTTTATTTTAGAAGTGCGGCGTTTGCGGCAGATGTTGCGCGCAAATAGCATATACCACCGCGTGCTACAAAACGTTTTAGTCAAACATTTAAAAATCGTTAGATATCTGCGCTGACGTCACACATTCAGAGGGGTATTCCTAAGCATTAGCCCCTCTGAATCAAAATGCTGCAATTTTGAAATTCAATATTTCCGATTTAAGGCATTTCTCGATGTTGTGAGTGCCAAAACCGGTAATTGTGAGCCAGGGACCCCATTTTGGCTATCTCAACTCAAATCTAATGTTAAGGTGGGAGGGTCCCTTTAAGTGATGCAACATTCATAATGTAGGTAGGTGCTGGGCCAAAAATGTTAATAACACTGGTGGATCCAAGAGGGTCCAACCGAGCCAATGTCAGGACTAAGGGCGGCCAGAACATGATTTGCCCCCCTCCCAATTTGAATTCGCCATTTAAAATCTCTTCTCTGCAATTAACAAATACGACAACATGCGTGGGATCCAGGCATCAAAGAGCCATTCGCATTCGGTCCATATCATAGGTGTCGCCATGAAATCTTGACACCAATACCAGAATCACTCACACTTTAACCAAAAATTTATTCAAACCAATGGTGGTAACACTTTGATACAATGACATCAACATACAAATAATTGTGATGAAAGTGAAGTGCATGGCTACCTCATCGAACGGTATGTACATTTTATGTGATAATTATGTGACAAGAATGCCTATTTTTAGATTAACACCGACTCCAAGGGCCCTGCAGATATTCAATCCCCAACAGATACAAATTACAAATTCTTGTTCTTGTTCTTGTTGGATAAGGGCGTAGCAGTCAGGGATCAAGCGTCCATCTTCTTTCTTCTCTCACTGGGTGAGCAGATACAAACTGAAACAAGTGGGAAAACGAAAATAATAACACCAGTTACCAACACAACACACACAAAACACAGCATTGAGCTCAGCATAAGGCACGAACAGAAATGAAAGCCATTAATGGCGCAGCTGCTACGAACCCTTAAAGCATGCAGCAGCCAATTTATTAAATATCAAAAACAAGGGGCCATATCTTGTCTATTCTTTATGAAGATAGTGGAGATTGCTAAAAAAATAACTTCAAACAAAGCTAACTAAAAATTAAGCGTTTAATGATCGGTATTCAGCTTGTGTAGAAACCAAGCAGAAACACCATAAAGGGTTTTCTCACGGTGACTTTAAATATAAAATGACTATAAAATGACTATAAAATTCACTGTTTGCAGACTGCAATGACTGCAGTGCACTATTAGCAGACAGAGCGGACAGAGCTAGCACGAGAACTTTTGGTCCGCTCGCAGTCCGGTCATGGGTGGAGCTTTCCCAGGGAAGTTGGTGGGGCAAAAAGTCGTCAAACCCACAATGTCCGATTATGAAGTTGAATAAAATAAATCAATGAATCAATTCCCATCATTACAGATATAATATTGTGCATTAAACAGACATTCCAAAGCTCATTAATGCGAAAAAGATTATTTTGCAAAGCAACAAAGCTTTAGAAATCAGCTAAAGTTGGTGGGGCAAAACGCTTATTGGTGGGGCAAATTGGCAAGTTGGTGGGGCAGCCGCCCCACCAACTGTATAGGAAGCTCCGCCCCTGAGTCCGGTTATGTTTTTTATGCTTTGTGTCACCAAACACAGCATACACAGAATCACTTTAAAAAAAATTTCCTTGTGTGAATTATTTTTGCAACGCATAGTCCAGTGATTTTACTCTGGCCGAGTCGGAGTGCGGTCTCGGCTCTGGGCCACGTAGCAGCACTCGGCAATCGAAAGAGCGTCAAAAATATGGAAAAAAACACTCAGGTCATTTTAAGGTCAGGTCAAAGGTCAGGTCACCAGAGGTCATCAAAGGTCAAATTTAGTCCATTTCAATAATTTTGGAAAATGCCAACGGCTAACTCGGGAACCAATAGAGCTACAGCGCCGCGGAAAAGCGCATTCGATAGCCCCTTTTACAGACCTTTCTGACTAATGTTCTCAGATTTAAACCTCAAGTCAACGGTTTAGCCTCAAGAGGGCAAAAACTGGAAAAATAACCGTTTTTACGAAAAATGTTTTTCGGCAATAACTTTTGACTCAAGAGAGCCACGACATTAATTTTGGCAGCATCGTGTTTCTCTCGTCGAGACGCGTCGAATGAACCAATTGTTGACCTTGAAAGGTCATTTTGAAAATTTGGCCTTTGGTCAAGGTCATGACCTGACCGGAAAGGGTCATGTTGCATATCAGTCGATCCGTATCGTCGATCTGAGCACATCTGACGTGTTTTCATCGCTCTAGCGCGTCTCTATCAAAAGCTATAGCCAAAAAACTGCTGGTGACCGCTTGTGACCTGAGATGACCTCAGGGCATACAGAGGGGTCCAGGTGCGTTTTTTTTCTGATTCAGTGTGTTATGTTTACCGATGAACTGATAGGTATTTGAGAGCGTTTTGAACGGCATTTGTCCAAAAGAGGCGCATTTCAATTATCACCCATTTTTAATGGAGAGGTCGCAAAATTGACCTGACCTTAGGTCACATATCTGAAAACTCCGAGACATACATTTTACATACTGTTACTCATATCAATCGCTGAAAGCTTCTTAAGTAATCGTTCAGTCGGTGTAGCTATGTATAGCGAGCCTTTGAACTTTTTCTCAGGTAAGGTCACTTGACGTGACCTGGTGACCTGAACTTGAACGACCCGGGTCTGAAATTTTGACATGTGCGGAAATGATGTATGAGCATATGTACCAAAAACAGCGGCACTGCGCGCTGCGGTTTTTTAGATATTTTAAAAACGCCCCCCCGCCCCCAGCACGGCGTGGGTTTAACCCTATTCCTGGCGGGCTCCGCCGGGACAAGAAACTGGCGGGGGCCGATTCGGCCCCCCTTCAGATCTCAAAAAACACATCGCAGCGACAAACGGTAAACGGCATCGGATACGCACGGTCAAGATCTACAATTTTTACACAGGTCATTTCAGGTCAGGTCAAAGATGACGTCACAGGGGTCGAAAAAGTCAAAATGGCGGCGCTAGATATGGAGAGAGTTTTTCTCGAATAACTTTCGAATTAGTCAAGATAGGAACAAACTAAGGGCATCATCGTGATCCTCTCGTCAATCCGCATCGAATATATATGTTGACCTCGAAAGGTCAAGGTCAAAGGTTGACCTCAGGTCACGTGACCTCGAGGTCATCATGTATGTCATTCGATGCGTCTTGACGACTGAACACAATGAGACCATCCACGCGTCTGTATCTTGTTCCTGTACGGAGTTATTGGCCAAAACCTTTGGTGACCTTTGATGACGTCACATGACCTCACAGCTGCCCAACAGCAAAACAGACCTCAAGGTAGTAAAGGTTGATCGTATGAAGTCATGTATGGTATATGGGGCCATTCCGACCCGTTTTAGTGGTAAAACAGGAGTTGATTTTTCCCCCATTGACTTATAATGGGGAGGTCGCGAAACTGACCTGACCTTAGGTCACCGATATCAAAATTCCGAGATATACAAATTGCACATACTGGTACCCTAACTAAAGCCTGAAGAGAAGAAATTGATCGGTCAAAAACTCTAGCTCTGGCGTGATTGCAAATTTTTCTGAGGTAGGGTCACCAAACCGCCTCTGGTGACCTGACCTGAGGTCAGATCAACTCAAAATTTTCAGACATGTTGCGTAGAAGCCTTTTAGGAAAAGTAAGAAATTTGAGCTTCCTAGCTCAACGCGTTTGGGAGAAATAACCAAAAACCTCAGGGGGGCTCCTGAGGCCCCCCCCCCCCCCCGCCAGGAATAGGGTTAAGAAGCCTTTGACAGAACTGACCTAATCAGTGTGGTCCATCTCTTGGCAGAGAAGTTTTCAGGCCTCATCCTTCAAAAACGACACAAGCCATGTCTTGCGTGACGCTGGCTGGGTTCGGGGTACCTACCTACTTCGTTTCCTGTCAAACTCAGCCAAAGAGTGCCGTTAGCTCGTAAAACGTCTCGTCGAGCAGGAGTGCAGGCCGACCCCGCGAACGGGGGCCGGGGCAGTTGCAGAGCATGGCTCGTGCACGCATTAGTCTCAATGCTGGATCCTCCCGCATTCCCGACCTGTCCGCAATGGTCACCGTTCCGTGACGGTGACGACCAGCGTGGCGAAAGACCCCGCGAGTTGTGATGTGACAGGCCACAGCCGGAGGCTCTCTCCAGCGTGCGAAGCGTGGGCGTCGTGCTGTACTTCCGAAACGCTTAGCATGATAGCAGTTCATCTAATTTAACTGCATTATCATTGGCCTAATCAGTTTTAGTGTGTTAATCGTCATAGATCACTGAGCAACAAGACCAAATGACGAGTGTTAAGCTAAAGGAAATATACCTATCACTTTTAACCCGAGCATGACTGGGGTATATTCCATAACGCGAGTGACGCCCCCCCCCCCCCCTCTCCTACCTCCGAAACTACTGGAACGTTCGTCAAAATTTAACCCGCGCCCTGATGAGGGGGCCATTTTGCCCCCCCCCCTGTGGTTTTTCTTAAATAGCGAGAAAACGGCGGCGCGCAGCGCCGCCAAATTTTGGGTACCCTACCGGTCATCAATTTGACACCTTCACACAAAAGTTCAAGTCACAGGTCATCTCGGGTCAGGAGTTATTGAGGTCAAACTGAGGTCATGTTCGAGATAAAATGAGCAAAAAACATGACATCTTGAAACGCTCACCAAATCTACAGTTGACAAGCAATTTTAAAGTTTTTTATGTGGTTGTGTAGAGAAAAGACGGCGCTAAAAAACTGCTATCTCGGATTTTCGAAATTTTGGGACTTTCCTCCCAAAAAAATCAAAAATCTATTTTTTTGGAAAAACTTTAAAAAATTCCAAAAAAATTCGATTTTCGAAAAACTGGAATATATGTGATAGTCTCTGCGCTTTTCGATATACATACCCAATTTTAGATCGATACCTCTTTTTTTTGGCCACGGTATAGCGAAAAAACTTAAAAATTGATGACGTCAAATTTTTTAACCCTATTAGTGGCAGGCTCCTGGCTACCCCATATTAGTGGCAGGGGGGGCTGTTTACGACCCCCCCTTGATCTCGAGATCCAACCGGCCCATTTTCAAAATTCAAACGGCATTCGATTTGGCTCAACGAGATCTACATTTAAAAAAAAAAAATTAAAAATGTCAATAGGGGGGGGGGTAGAGGGGGGTAAAACGGGCAAATTGCAGATACATTTTATACTGTTTATCACGGCCAGGTTTCTGAACCAATCTTAACGCAACTTTTGCCGATCGATAGAGAATGAACCAGGAATTCACATGGATCCTAAAAATATGCATTTTCAAAAATCATAGGCGGATACAGATCATTGAGATTGGGGGTACACAAAAAGTATAGTAAATAAGGTTTTTGTTGGTAATGTTTCTAAAAAGGGTGGCAATGGTCTTGTTATGTTACAATTTTCTTATGAGAGAACGACTAAAATTGTATTGGTCATGCATAGGCGGTGTCAGGGAACCTATGTTGGGAGGTAAAAAATAACCCCCATTTTTGGACGCCTGGATCCGCCTATTATAGCAAAAACGTGTCAAAAAAGGATGCACAATAACTTTGTAGGTATATGTATCACATGATACCTTTCATTCACTGTTCGTAAAACTGGTGCAGCATCGTGATATTCGCCCAAATGACTCGCTTCACGAATAGGACCCCCAATTCCCAGTGCTCTGGAGCCGCCCCTGGTAAAGTTATGAACTTGAAATTTTCAGGGAATGTGCCCAATTTAGTTTTAGGAAAAGTCAGAAAATTTCAGCATCGTAGCTTCAGCGGTTTCGGAGATATTCCCGAAAAACCTGAGGGTGGATAAAAACAACCCCCCCCCCCCTGCCACTAATAGGGTTAAAGGTAGTGTGCCACCTTTGAAAGATTTCCCATTTTATTTTTCCTATGATAAGCTTCTGTTTTTACCTAATATCGCAAAAAAAAATCAAAATGGGCCTGGAATAGTGCCTTTTTCGCCTAAAAGTTTATCGGTTTTTCGATATGTATAACAACTGTAGTGGGCTCACCTGCAAACAGGCGTCGGCAACAATCGCGAATGCGGCGCACATGTGACAATAAGCAAAGGTCATTATAGAGTTACGACGTACGGGCATGAGTTATCAGCTGTCTAATCGTAGACAACACAATGTCGAGCCTTAAACTGTAAGCCTGTATTGGTATTGTTTCTTTATTTGGCTGTCGAACATTATTTATGGTTTGAAATATGATTTTATGTAAATAATTGATATGAAAAAGCCGTCTCTTAAGTTATGACCCCATTTCACCACACGCAAGTGGCAGAAATGACAATGATCAGCTGACGCATATTTCTTGGCCGAAGTCAGAGCGCGCGGCCCGACGACCACCCACCGCACCACAAAGTATGACAGGAGCCGCGCCCAAAGCCAGGGCCCCGGTAACGTGAGGTAGCCGAGTCGGGGCAGCGTGCGCTGACCCAAGCCGGGGCCGCAGCTTTGGGCGCGGTCTACCGCATCCCCGCGGGCAGCCGCGGGCTATCACATGACACCGGGAGGACGCGCGGCCCCGGCTTGGGTCAGCGCACGCTGCCCCGACTCGGCTACCTCACGTTACCGGGGCCCTGGCTTTGGGCGCGGTCTACCGCACCACCAAAACAGGCGTGTTCGAAACCGCAGGAGATGATGATGAACGGGTTTATCGAAACTTGATTGGATGAGCATATCGGTAATAGCGATTTCAGTGTGTGCATTTGTTGTTCATAGTGGTGCGAAATGTGGTTGGGGTACGACCGACAACCCGTCGGGGCGAATTTCGCACTGGGGTACTCAAAATTTGAAGAATTTAAGACGTTTCCATGAGTTTTGAAGGTATGGATAAGATCTAAAAATCCGGTTCTCCTTATCTGGGCCATTAACTCCATACGGTCCAGGAAAGCTGGCACACTACCTTTAACCCTCGCCGGCCGAGGGGGGGCGGGTGCCGCCCCCCCCATAGGGTTTTTTTCGCGATAGCTCCGAACACGCTGGCGATAGAGAGCTGAAACTTGGCATACCTGACCTTTGATCCAAGCCGCATCTTTTGACACCAACCGCATTTTTGGGTCAGGTCAGGTCACTGACCTATGACGTCATAAGTGAACCTCTGCACGGTCTTCAGATGTCGCAACTTCGCAACGCCCTCACTGCCAGAGGAGATGTCACAGGGAAATGAAACTTGCAGGATCTAGTATCCATTATGAGTCTCACAACTTGTATATCTCGGATTTTTCCTTAAGGTCATATGAGGTCAGGTCATTTTCGTGACCTCACCATTATAAGTCAATGGGGAATAATGAAAACTGCTGTTCTGGCGCCGGGAACGATCTCCAACTATCTCAAGCACACAAAATCGTGATTTGATGCACTCCTTGCAAGGTTAGATGCGTCACTTTTGCAATGTTGACCTTCCGTGACGTCATTTATGACGTCATCAAGGTCATAGTTTTTCGTCAATAACTCCCGATCAAATTGAGCTAGCGAGTCGAGAAAGCCACCAATGGACTCAGGAAGACCTGCCGAATCGAATGATATGCGACATGACCTCTTTCGACAAACGTCGTGACCTGGGGGTGCTGACCTGACCTTGACCTGAGGTCAACACCCTAAGTTGACCTGACCCGAACAAAAAGTATATCATTCGACGCGCCTGAGCGAGGCGAACACGATGCTGCCAAAATCGCGGCTCTGCGGCCGTTTTTTGCGAAGTTATTCACCAAAAACTGAACCGTAGGGGAAGTTGGGGGAACGCCGAATACTTTTTTTCTGACGCCCGTAGCACGCAAGGTAGACAACATAAGCTATTCTTGTTGGCGTCATTCGAGAGGCCAGTCTTTTGTCTTTCAAACATACCAGGCGCATTTGATGAATTCGCATACCGTTAAGCGCAAAAACTAAAATATCAAAGAACTGACTTTTTCGTCGTTGCCCCGGACTGCGGGGAAAGCCGAAATGGGATAAATGATCTACGAGGAATGCCGACATTGATGTTTTGCCAATTTATCTCAAACTTTATCCAAAATTCATCAAAGCTGACACGCGTTTTAAGAGCTTGAGGACGCTTGGTGCACACTGGAAGTTAAAATTGTGTGATTATAAAAAATACCAGGTAAATCATTCCTTATAGGTAACAGGCCGTTGTGCCGGCTGAAAGTGTAATTTGTTTGACTAAAAATACGCGTTGCTATTCTAGCTCAGTAAAGTCCACGTAGCGTGCTTTAACGTGCGTAATTGCACGTTTTCGGCATTACCCCAGCCAGCCATACTTTCATTTGCAGATCCATAACTTTTAAACGTGCTGTATAAATTTCAAATAGGCAGCACACTTATGCAAAGACATGCTGAAGATTACTTGACCGAATTGGCCAGACAAACGGTAGCATAATGAGTAAGAAATGCAGCTTCAAGGGCGCATGTAGTACAAGGGAAACGTACCTTGAAAACGCTTTTGGCGCCCTCACAGCCGAAGTATTCCAAATGACGACTCGTAACAAACATGCGATAATTGAAGTCACTTAAGCTTCAGAGCATCACTGAGACGTGGCATCCATGTCGTACGGTTTTAGAAATATCTCGAATTTCGGCTTTGCCCCAACTCCGGCATTGCCCCAACTTCCCTACTACCCTGGGGCACTTGACCTGACCTCAGAGGTCACCGGTTGACCTAGGACCTTAAAATCGGGTACCAATCTCTGCGTCTCGTAACGGCGCACACGCTCGTTTTTTCCGCGACGCGCTAGCTCCACCAGAGGCGAAACGGCGAGGGGGGGTCGTACCCGCCCCCCCCCCCCCTCGGCCGGCGCGTATGTAGAAAACCAATAGGTCCGGCGAGGGTTAAATCAATTTTTAGCAATTCTAGACCACGTAGCGCAAAACGGAGACCACCATTGAACTCCCCATGACGATCTGCATCAAATCGATACCCATTTTATGCAAAAATATCAACTTTGAAATTTGACCTAATTTGACCTGACCTTGACCTGACCTTGACCTGACCTTGACCTGACCTTGACCTGACCTTGACCTGACCTTGACCTGACCTTGACCTGACCTTCACCAAAACATAATCTCAACTGACCCCAAGGGCTGCCTGTCCTACATAATCGCATTTGGCATATAAAATGGACCATAAAACATGCATCACATGATATTTTTAATTTGCGACCCTCGGTGACCTGACCTCTGTGACCTGACCTGGCATCAATGACCTCAAATAGCAAATATGTGTTTGACGCACATTTCCCCATCGATGATTTTCAATTAAATGCATTTTACTCGATTTTACAACGCATTTTTTGAAATGCCTGTAAACGGTGAAAATTCGACCTTTGACCTGACCTGTGACGTCATCGGTTTGACCGAGGTCAATGAAATTGGGTCACAAGGTAGTACCCCTTTGGGGCTATCCAACGCCGTTTGCCGCTTGTCGCTATGTTGCGTGGTTCTCGAGACCTTAGGGGGGGGGCAAAATGCCCCCATCAGACCGCGTTGCTCGGCAGCCCCCTCAGGGCGCGGGTTAACCCTCGCCGGACCTATTGGTTTTCTACATACGCGCCGGCCGAGGGGGGCGGGTACGACCCCCCCTCGCCGTTTCGCCCCTGGTGGAGCTAGCGCGTCGCGGAAAAAACGAGCGTGTGCGCCGTTACGAGACGCAGAGATTGGTACCCGATTTAAGGTCCTAGGTCAACCGGTGACCTCTGAGGTCAGGTCAAGTGCCCCAAGGTACGGTTCAGTTTTTGGTGAATAACTTCGCAAAAAACGGCCGCAGAGCGCCGATTTTGGCAGCATCGTGTTCGTCTCGCTCAGGCGCGTCGAATGATATACTTTTTGTCCGGGTCAGGTCAACTTGGGTGTTTGACCTCAGGTCAAGGTCAGGTCAGCACCCCCAGGTCACGAAGTTGGTCGAAAGAGGTCATGTCGCATATCATTCGATTCGGCAGGTCTTCCTGAGTCCATTGGTGGCTTTCCCGACTCGCTAGCTCAATTTGATCAAGAGTTATCGACGAAAAACTAATATGACCTTGATGACGTCATAAATGACGTCACGCAAGGTCAACATTGCAAAAGTGACGCATCTAACCTTGCAAGGAGTGCATCAAATCACGATTCTGTGTGCTTGAGATAGTTGGAGATCATTCCCGGCGCCAGAATAGCAGTTTTCATTTTTCCCCATTGACTTATAATGGTGAGGTCACGAAAATGACCTGACCTCATATGACCTTTAGGAAAAATCCGAGATATACAAGTTGTGGGACTCATAATGGATACTAGATCCTGCAAGTTTCATTTCCCTGTGACATCTCCTCTGGCAGTGAGGGCGTTGCGAAGTTGCGACATCTGAAGACCGTGCAGAGGTTCACTTATGACGTCATAGGTCAGTGACCTGACCTGACCCAAAAATGCGGTTGGTGTCAAAAGATCCGGCTTGGATCAAAGGTCAGGTATGCCAAGTTTCAGCTCTCTATCGCCAGCGTGTTCGGAGCTATCGCGAAAAAACCCTATGGGGGGGGCGGCACCCGCCCCCCCCCTCGGCCGGCGAGGGTTAAACGGTGTCTGATAGCCCTGGAAAAATTGTCGAGCGAAACCTAATTTTATTGACCTCTGGGTCTCCGATGACGTCACAGGTCAGGCAAAAGTAAAAACTATTAGCATTTTGGCTTGTCCACAATTTAGGCTCTGGCCTCCGGCTTTTGTTTACGTACTCCTTGATATATGCCTTAGATACTCTGAGGGTACCGACCTTGTACTTTGAATGTTTAGGGTCAAAGCCAGGTTATCCTAGGTCACGGAAACTTTATATCATGTATTGGTCACGTGACGCATGTTTTATGGTCCATTTTACTCAAAGATTTCGAAAACAATGTCGTCTGTGTCATTTGAGGTCAATTTCAGCTGAATTTGCCTGAGGTCAGGGCACTTTCAGGTAAAAAAGGTCAAATCTTGAACATGAAATTTACATTTTAAAAAAGGGGCTTATCAGATGTAATTTGAGCTCAGAAACACGATGGTGCTATTTATATTGCTGTCAGCTGTGCGATGTCAAAAACGTACTGAAAATGGATTTGAAAGATCTATACCTATTTATGAAATTTTTACTAAAATGCGTAATGCGTATAATGAGGGGGCAGAAGCTGTCCCCCTCCCGTTTTTCGCCAATAACTTCTAAACACGTTACGCCAGCGACGTCAAACTTTCAGTACCTACCGTATCATTTATTAATGTAACACGTTCCCTGAAAAATGATGAGCGAAATCCGTCACAAAATTTTTGAGAAAATGACGTTTAAGTGACGTCATGTCCGCCATTTTCGCCTAAAAAAACGGCAAAATTTCAAACACCGCTAACATCTTCATTTTTAAAGGAATCAAGACGTAACAAAAAGTTATACGTTATTCTACTTTGTCTATCAAATTGCCATCCTGTTTTTTTTTTAATTTTCGATTTGAGCCCAATACCTATTTTTATTTTTTAAAAAAACTGACTTTTGGGGGAAAATCATAAAAAAATCCAAAATTCTGAACGATCGCCTTCAAACTTCTAGCGATTGATAAGAATAACAGTATGTACAAAATATTTATCTCGGAATTTTGATATCGGTGACCTAAGGTCACGTCAATTTTGCGACCTCTCCATTAGGTAAGGTGCCTAATTAGCGACCCTTTCCGATTTGCGACCTACCTCCTTACAGAAAAACTGGCAGGAGAAAACGGGGTAAAAAACATCGTCAAAAGGTCAGCCATACTTTGGTTATCAAATTAAATTATTTTACGGTTGTCGATGTTTCTGGTGGGACGTTTCAGGTGAGTTTAAATAAAAAAATGACGAGTTTCTTATCCAAAACGTGGTGTTTGGGCCCTCTCTGATGAAAGCGATGCACATTATCATGATGCATCTTTTTTATTCTGAATCGACATTCCTTTTTCAATTGATTGCGTTTTACCATAGTGAATCGCTTAACTGTGCACAGCATGGCGGTTAAAAATGTGTCGCAACTCATATTTCCTATTTGCGCCTGACATGGTCGCAAATAGCTCAAGAAGGAAAAGAAAGGGGAAAAGTGAGAAATGAAAATGAGGTGTTGCTGAAGCTAGCAATGTGTGGCAGGGGATGTCAAATGTTGTCACGGACTGCAGGGGTGCCGAATTCAGCGCGGACCTCGAATATCATACGAGATAGCCCGCAAAATTTGGGTTTCCGCCTTCTTTTCGCCTTCGGTGCATCACTTGATCAGTTTTTACTTACGTAAATGTGTTGGATAACCGTTCCTGTTCGAGTGATTGAGTGCTTTGCGTATAGGTTACCTTTTTGAGATAACATTTCATCTTTTCAGGCGTCGCATTTTTTGCCATTTTTAATATGGGGAAACCCATAGACTTATTAGCGACCCTCCCCGGTCGCTAATCGGGAAGCGTTCCCTATTAGCGTTTTTTGCAATGGTTTGCCAAAATGCTCACTACAAATAAGTTAGTGAATATTGGGGCAGAAAATGACTATATTTTAATAGAAAAATGAACGATCTCTCCGAAAATCAAGCCAGTAATACAGTGGCACCCACAGAGCGTGAGCAATGGCGGTTCAAATTAAGGGGGTCGCTAATTAGGCACCATACCCTACCTATAGGTACCTAAGTCAATGGGAGAAAATTGAAATGCGCCTCTTGTGGACGAATGGTGTTCAAAACCCTCTCAAACATCGGTTCATGAGTAAACATGACACACTGAATCGGAAAAATGCACCTGTGACCCCTCTGTGTGCCCCTGAGGTCATCTCAGGTCACAAACGGTCACCAGCAGTTTTTTGGCTCTAACTTTTGATAGAGACGTGCTAGAGCGATGAAAACACGTCAGATGTATTCAGCTCGATGATGCGGATCGACTGATATGCAACATGACCCTTTCCGGTCAGGTCATGACCTTGACCTGAGGTCAAATTTTAAAAATGACCTTTCAAGGTCAGCGAATAGTCCATTCGACGCGTCTCGACGAGAGGAACACGATGCTGTCAAAAGTAATGTCGTGGCTTGCTTGAATCAAAACCTATTGCCGAAAAGCTGTTTTTGGTGCAAAGGGCTATTTTTACAGTTTTTTGCTCTCTGGAGGCTAAACCGTTGGCCTGAGGTCAAATCTTAGGACAATACGCAGAAAGGCCTGTAAAAGGGCTATCGAAAGCGCTTTTTCGAGGCGCTGTAGCTCTATTGGTTCCCGAGTTAGCCGTTGGCAGTTCCCAAAATTGTTGAAATGGCCTGTACATTTGACCTTCGATGACCTCTGGCGACCTGACCTTTGACCTGACCCGAAAAATGACTGAGGTGTTTCCGTCATGATTTTTGACGCTCTTTCGAATACCGCTTATCGCGTGTCGCTATACGTGGCCCAGGAGCCACGTTAGACAGGGGGGTGTTCAGAAACCCCCCTCCCCGGCCCGGCGCGGAAGTCGCGGAGCACCGGCCCTGCGCGGGTTAACAACCAACTTCAAAATTTGACCTCAGTTGACCTGACCTTGAACTGGCCTCAACCTGAAATTCATCCAGATGTGGTCCATATCACTTATTGAGTATGCCTATTGAATTCTATGAATAAAATGACCCATAAAATACGTGCGCACATGGCCTTTTCTATATTTCGTTTTTGGTGACTTTACCTGACCTTGACCTTGACCTTTGCATGATATTGTATGCAACGAATATTGTCTTGGTAGCCAAGAACACGTTTTGGGCACTCAGTCCCAGTCCATTCGTTGGCACCACGGTGCAAGGCCGATACTGCAGAAACTTGCATTTTGTACACTTGACCTGACCTTGACCTGACCTCTGACCTACTAAAGCAAAAAATCAGCTCTTAAGATCTGCCTTGTTGAGTGTTCCGATTGCCGTTTTCCCATCTTTCTACGACCATCGATTCGGAAGTTTGACAGGGGGCAGAATCTGCCCCCCTTCCCCCCAGCAGGGCGCGCGGGCTAAATAGCCCAGCGAGGCGCGGGTTAACAGAAACAGGTGTAGAATTAAACGAGCTACAACAAAAGCGGCCCAACGTCATTTTAAACTTTTGCGTTTGAACCATCTGAAGTAAAAATTTAATTCGGTATTCAGTATGCCTACCTAGGCTAGTAGGTACCTACGAACTGCACAGAAATCCATTTTTCCCCAAACTTACCCCAAGACGTAGGTAGGGGAGACCCGAGAGGTATGGGCCGGTTTTCGGAAAAGGCAATTTTCTTCCAGTGGGCAGTGACTAGACCCGGTTTTTCACTCTGTGTACGTGAAATTGCCTTTCGCCTGCTAGATGTGCCTGATATTAGGCATCTGGGATCAACTATTTTATCTCGAGATAACTTTCAATAAATAATGCGTTTTTTTCGATTCATCAAAATACACCGGGAGGTATGGGTCCGGGGGTGATATGGGCCGGTGCCATGTTTCATATTCTTTTCTCGAAAATGAGAACAATACTCGTAGCCGGTATCTACCTTGATCTCTCTTAGGCCGTGTTACACTGCCGAAATTTGGCCTCGACCCTGTCGCCGAATCACGTCGTGTAGGAAATCGGCGAACCGTTCACCGACAGAGGCGAACAGTTCGCCGACAGAGCCCGATTTGCAGGCAACGGAAGGGGGCCCCCCTAATCGTGCGCGGGTCGAAGCCGATCCATGATTCGGCGAACATCGCGAATGAATGGCGAATTTGTTGCGAATAGTCGGCGATACCTTGGCAACAAGTCGGCGCACGTAGCGACATGTCGGCGGTGACTCGGCGAGTGTTTGGCGATCATGTTCGTTTATCATAAGTTCGGCGAACGGCGACGAAATTTTCATTTTCATGAAATATTCGTGGCGGTCGTGACGAACCGTAAAAGTCGCGCGGTGGGCACCGACTGGTCTGCGAAATGCCAAGACCGTGGAAGAAAGATCCCGAATCGGTTCGCAACATAGGATGACTTGCATATTCGTGCACATTCGTGTACCAAATTCGGCAGTGTAACAAGGGCTTTAAGCCCTTGTTTACCCTCGATGGTACTGAAAGTTTCGTCGCGATCGGCCGCTTTTTACGCGAGTTATTCGCGAAAAACCGAGGGGGTCCGTTCCACCCCCCCCCCCTGTACGGGAGTCATAAGCGTCCTATAGGTATAGCATTAGCGCTATCGAAACTATCGGTGCAGCGAGTTCCGCAGCACACTTAGCACGGAATCTGCTTATCTGTTTACAGCCCTCATTCAAGTTCAATCTCGCTATGAGGGCGGGGATAAGCGACGGGCCAGGCAGGCATAAACTTCTTCCTTGCCTACCAGCGGATCCAGCCGTGACCAGGTCAAGGTGGTGAATAGAATCGTGCCCAATAGTTGAACGCACCGGTAGCAAATATGTTGCTGGTAGCGGGATCTGGGAAATTCGACATTATATGCAGTTTTAAGGTTGTAAAATTTATTTCTTAGAGCAAAGGTCAAGTAGACACCTTTTAGCTATTTAGGATCCCAGACGCCCACTGACTCCGCCTGTGGCCATGTCGTAGAGACCGAGACGTGACTCAGCAGATTGTCTCGCCAATATGGCACCCCAGGGTCAGTGGGCGTTACAGCCCGGCGCGATGGGGACGTCCAAGGTCAGCGCTGACGGAGATGGGCGGCGGCGGCGGCTGCAGTCGCACCGGGAGAGCGCAGCGGACGGGACCTCCGCCCGACAGCTGCAACGACACACAGATCCAGAGGTGCGGTGGAGCGACACCTCCCCCCACTGAGTGCGCGCTGACTCCCCCGAGGACCGCCGGTGACAGTTACCGGGGTTACATGAGCAAGTAAATGCGTATCAGGAACGGATTTTCCTATTCGCTCACCATTGTAGTCCGTTTGTAATGCGTATTAACTCTGCTCATGTAACCCCGAGCAATGAAGAGGTCACGGTGTGACAGAGCGCGCCATGTTGGAGGGTCTGCTGACGGCGCCGCTGGCGGCGCTCCGCTGGCTCTGCTCGCCGCTCCCGCTGACGGTAATAGTCCTTATCGTCGCGTTTGTTTACTATATGCTGACCAAGAACTTTGACTATTGGAAGTCGCGCGGTGTGCCTGGACCGCGACCATGTCTGCCCTGGGGAAACGAGTTCGGACCGCCGTTCACGAAGGTGGGTGAATTCGACAGCTGGCTCTATCACAAGCACGGAGGAAAGAAGTATTGTGGCTACTTTGAGCTCAGAAAGCGGTGCTTTTCGTGGGAGATCTGGAGATGATTAAAGCCATCACTATCAAAGACTTCGACCACTTTACCGATCAGCGCGACCAGCTCGGAAATGATCTTTTCAAAGAGATGCTGATCATTCTTAAGGGCGCCAAGTGGAAGGAAACACGTTCCGTGATGTCTCCAACCTTCTCAGCTAGCAAACTAAAGGCGATGTATCAGCTGACACTGGATAACGCTCAGAATCTGCTGAAGTACATTAACGCTCAGCAAGTAGACAAGGGTGAGGTTGAGATCAAAGAAGCCTTCGGGAAATTCACGATGGACAATATTGCAGCTAGCGCTTTTGGGATCAACTGCAACTCTTTCACCGACCCAAATAGCAAGTTTGCGGCCATGTCGGCAAGTCTGAGTGACTTCGATCCACTATCTATGCTTCAATTCATTGTCCAGGGTGTCTCAGCAAAGCTCGCCGCCCTGATCCCCACGCCCGTTGACAAGGCTGGCGAGTTTTTCCGAAGCGCAGTCTTGAAGACGATAAGTCATCGCGAGAAGAACCCCAGCTCCACCGCGACTTCCTCCAGCTGCTGATGGACACCAAGGACAAGGATGGCAAGCGGATCCTTTCGGACAGCAGCATCGTGGCGCAGTCGATCCTGTTTCTGTTCGCCGGCTACGAAACCACCGCCACGCTACTAACGTTCGCCGCCTACTGCCTGGCGCTGGACCAGGAGATCCAGCAGCGTGTCCAGCAGGAGGTCGACGACGCCGTCGAGCGTCACGGCGGCCTCACCTACGAGGCCGTCATGGACATGCCGTACCTGGACCGGGTGATCTCGGAGACGCTGCGTCTCTACTCGCCGGCGCCGCGCACCGAGCGCGTCTCTGCACCAAGAAGTACACGCTGCCCGGCTCGGACCTGGTCATCGACGTAGGCACGCTCCTAGCGATACCGTGCTTCCCATCCACCGGGACCCGGAGTACTACCCGGACCCACTGCGGTTCGACCCGGACCGCTTCCTGCCCGAGGAGAAAGAGAAGCGCCACCCGTGCTCCTACCTGCCGTTCGGCAGCGGGCCGCGCAATTGCATCGCCATGCGGTTCGCGCTGTTCGAGGCCAAGGTGGCGCTGGTCACTATGCTGCGGGAGCTGACGCTGAAGCCGACGCCGCAGAGACGCCGCCACACCCGATGCCGCTGGATAAGAAGGCGTTCCTGGTGAGCCCGGAGGGAGGCCGTGTGCCGCTCTGCGCCGTCCGCAGAGATGAGGGGCCAGGAGGAGAGTCAACAGAGGCGGTCACCATCGGACGGCGTCGGAAGAGGCTGCTCGCAGCGGTCGGCAGTGGGATCAGCACTGATCACCGCATATTTGATAAAACTGACGGGAACAGGGTAGTTTCAGGGGCCTGATGCGTATAACCCAACGCTTGTATTATGACTTGGTAGCTCGGAAATGCCCTGGGGCTTGTGAAATACGCTATCGACTAATGAACCAAGCTATCGTGATATCTGAGCCTGACATTTATCATATGATGATCATCTTTCTTCATTTACCAATAAAAGATTGCATTGCACTTGTGTGCCGTCTTCTTTATGCTAAGTAGGGGTAGGTATGCCTTTTCACGTACGGCCCTCCAGCAAAAGAGTGGTTGGTTAGCCTATGTGCTTTTGGTGTAATATCTTTGAATGACAGAGACACTCCTGTAAAATGACTCAATAAAATGAGAAGAGGGTTCGTGCACACACTTCGGCAATGGTTATCAACAGCCATTAGGGGAGAGCGGGGCCAGTTGAAACACGGGGTCAGATGAAACATGGCTTTATTTTCAACATATATGCAACATATGGCGTTGCCGACACCACTGCGCATCCGCGCTCGACCACTTTCTTTGTCAACGGCGTTTGGGCGGCAAACGGACGGTAATTTTGATTTAACCCGCGCCCAGATGGGGTCTGCCGAGCAACGCGGTCTGATGGGGGGGGCCATTTTGCCCCCCCCCCTCAGATCTCGAGAACCGCGCAACATAGCGACAAGCGGTAAACGGTGTTGGATAGCCCCAACGGGGAACTACCTTGTGACCCAATTTCATTGACCTCGGTCAAACCGATGACGTCACAGGTCAGGTCAAAGGTCGAATTTCACCGTTTACAGGCATTTCAAGAAATGCGTTGTAAAATCGTGTAAAATGCATTTCATTGAAAATAATCGATGGTGAAATGTTCTTCAAACACATATTTTGCTATTTGAGGTCACTGATACCAGGTCAGGTCACAGAGGTCAGGTCACTGGGGGTCACAATATGAAAGCGTCGTGTGATACATGTTTTATGGTCCATTTTACATGACAAATGCGCTTATGTGGTCAGACAGACTTAAGGGCCAGCTTAGGTCACGTTTTGGTCAAGGTAAGGTCAAGGTCAGGTCAAGGTCAGGTCAAATTAGGTCAAATTTCAAAGTTCATATTTTTGCATAAAATGGGTATCGATTCGATGCAGCTCGCGTCCGGGGAGTTCAATGGTGGTCTGAGGGCTACGAGGTCTAGAATTGCTAAAAATTGAGTTCAAAATTTGACGTTATCATTTTTTAACAGTTTTTTCGCTATAACTTGGCCCAAAAAAAAGAGTTATCGATCTAAAATGGTATGTAATCGAAGAGCGCAGGGACTATCTCTATATTCCGGTTTTTTTTCGAAATTCGAAAAAATTTTGGGAATTGTTTTGAGTTTTTCTAAAAAAAATCAATTTTTTGATTTTTGGGGGTCAAAATCCAAAAATTTCGAAAATCCGAGATAGCAGTTTTGTAGCGCCGTCTTTTCTCTACACAACCACATAAAGAACTTTAAAATTGCTTGTTAACTGTAGAATTGGTGAGCGTTTCAAGATGTCATTTTTTTGCTCATTTTTACTCGAACATGACCTCAGTTTGACCTCAATAACTCCTGACCTGAGGTGACCTGTGACTTGAAATTTTGTGTGAAGGTGTCAAATTGAAGTCCGGTAAGGTACCCAAAATTTGGCGGCGCTGCGCGCCGCCGTTTTCTCGCTATTTAAGAAAAACCACAGGGGGGGCCAAAATGGCCCCCCATCAGGGCGCGGGTTAACACTTGTTTTTGTGTTTTTGAGCGGCGTTTGGGAGAAATCGTTCTTATGAATATTTTGTGATATCTCATATATCTTTGTTTGCTGAAAGAAGAACTCCTGGCTCCGGAATAACACCTTATTTGGCCCTTCATTCAGCATGCTGCCGTCCCTCCAGCTCGTTTGACATGTGCTTTACGGCGCGTGCGAGATGGCGGGAGCGGATGGGGTCAATTGAAACGCTTCTCTGAGGGTCAGCTGAAACAGGGCCACAGGCCGGTTCAATGGACCCCGGTGACCTTTGCAATGGTTATTGTTTAGGGGCTGTAAACATTAAAGGAAATAGTCCACCTTTGAAATGAGCTTTTAAACTGAAATAGTAGTTTAATAGAGCTCAATTGTTGACCCCCTTTTCTCCAGCCTCTTGCTTGAAAGCACACTATATCCTGAGATATTTCTCATTTTTCTCACCCGCCTATTTTACCATAGTCTATGTACTTTATGTCACCTATTTTGAGGAACTTTGCACTTTTAGCTTTCCAACGACCTATTGAATGTAGCATTTGGAAAAGTAAACCGGACAAAATATCTCCTTAAGAAAGTAACCTTAAAGAGGAAAACATCCCATTGTTAAGGATAAGTGCAATTGACCCCATGGGCTGGTTCAATTGACCCTCGCATCGGGGTCATTTGAAACGGGCGTAGAGCTGTTTTATAAGCATGCGTTTGGCAGCAAAATATGTTTGAAACATAATTTTACACATCTTAAAATAAAGCCAAAAGAGCATATTTTTTCATGGCATTGTGCATTTTTCGATATGACAACTAGATCTCGCTGTGCATGTCATTATATAAAAAGTGGTTCAACTGGCCCCGCTCTCCCCTAGGCGTATTCATCAATGCAAATCGCTTATTGTGATGTTGGCAACCAACCACTTAATACCTGGAGAGCCGTACTTAAAACGTCATTGATAAAACCCATGTCATTTAACAAATTTATATCATTACCTGTCATTATCGTGCTGTCGATGTATACCTATCTTTGACTGCAGATAGAAGGATACATGAATCATCGTCGACTAGAGTGTAATTTATGCACGAAAATCCATTTGATTTGGACCATGGGACCTATTGTAACCGTTATAAGAAATATACCAATTTTGACATGGGGTTTTGGAATAAAATAGCAGTTGTGTAGCTTTGGCTGATATTTGCAGTTTGCACTAATCAGGAGCTTTTACGGCCCAATCATGTTCAGTGACCACCATAAGCAAAGATATTATTCCATTTCTCGTTTCGAAATTAGCATCTTTCGAGGTTTCTTTCCCATTGGGTCTACAGTGCAAGGATATTTCTATTTTGCACTCCTCTGATATGCAAAGATAAGAATATGTTATTTTTGCATCCCTCCGAGATGCAAAGATGGAGTCTCGACTCTCGAGGGTTTCAAGCATTCAAGTGATGGTGGGTCAATAACCGAAGCACCGAAGGTTGTTGTATTGAGACTTACAGGGTGCGCCATAAATAATTACTCATCGATAAATTCACCTTATTTCCAAATGGACTGGCATAGGTAGGCCATCTTTTGCATACTTATGTATCGTAAATTTGTATCCAATGACCAGTCCTGGCAATTGTGGGACCGATTCCCTTCTCTTATATCGTGGTAAAGAGCACACACGTTCGAGACCCGCTGTCATTCGGAGACGCGCCCCAACGCGTCATAGCCCGGCCGCCGACCCAAATATAGCCCTTGGTCGGTGGACCGGTCGGTATCCTGTAATCACCGCTGCTCTGCGCCGACACCGACGCTGACAAACTGTACTCATTCGGAATACACCTCTCGGCCCGTTCGGACCTGTCTCTCGCCTTCGGTGCCTCCGCGACACAGTGTAGCTCATTCTGTATTTGCTCGTCCACTGTCTTTGCTACGCTAATGAAATGCGAGGTCGTCTCAACGCACATACGCCGCTCCTGAAATTCAGGAATCACCATTGGGCATTGGGTGTTGGCTGCTGAATGCTGAACACTCTTTGGCCTAAAAAATGTTGGGCACAATTTATCCCAGCAGCCCCATGGGCCTAGTCAACTGATATATCCTGCAAAAAAAGCCAGTCTACTTAGTCCTTGAGACACCGCAAATGACATACGGCGCAGCATCGTTCTAACATGAGTGATCGAGGAAAATAAGAGAAAAGATTGTGCGGCGGGCGCGTGCCATAGTGCCCTCGTGTCTCGGGCGCGTTGATTTTCGATGGGTACCTAAATCTTTATGGCTCACTTTATGTATGAATTAAAACAAACAGCTCGAAACGTTTTCATAAATAAAAACATTTGAATATAACATTTTAAAAAAGTATGAATAAATCTCTACATATAAGGGTCGGAGGATTTTCCATTGCTCACTCGTGGAAGATCGGATACATTTTCCCCGTGTGTTCCAGAAAAAAAACCTCGTCTCTTCGTCGCTCGGTTTTTCAGTAACCCGCTTGGAAAAGATATAGAGGAGGCGTTAGGCACGCGTCACCCAGCAGTGGCGTAAAGTCATCAGACCACATCATGGAACTGGCGACGGGCTACTTGACCCGCTCATAGCTGCAGCTGCAGTGGGGCGTCTAAAGTGCGGCGGCGCTGGGTGCCGTGCCGTTAGTAGGACGTCACTGGCGAGGAGTGGGCGTTCCGGCGGCAGCGGAGCGTCAGTCCCGTGTCCCCGCTCCGCGCGCCAGGATCGGTGCGGGCGGCAGCTCACCCGGGACTGAGCGGATCGTTGTGCGCGGCGCTTGTCGTCACGACCCTGTCGTCCGAGAGCGGAGCGCTGGCGACTCGGTGCCGTGGTGCTCTGCGGAGCGGAGTGAGCGCGCTCCCGGCCAGTGCGCCGCTCGCCGAGTGACCACCATGAGGTCATGGTGCGCGCCGTCTGTGCCGCCTTCTGCTGGTCGCGCTCTCAGTGCAGTGCTGCTGCCATTCGGTGCGGGCGGAGAGTGAGCGGCTGACACGCGGTGCCGGCTTCTTGCAGGCACCGTCAATCCAGCACTCTCGAGAGTCCTCAGCGCCGTCGAGTAGTCACCTGACAGTGCGTTATCACACTCAGTCTTGTAGAACGGACACTCATGCCATCAGTGAACTAAAAGTATCCCATGAGGGTACGGGCAGTGATCAGTTCCGTGAATTAGTCGGCTCTAACAATTATGAAATCAATAGAGCCTTTGAACTTAGTGTGCAAAGAAGCCCACGTCCTCAGTACCGCCCTCGTTACGGCATCAGATCACACAGACTAAAGCGTGCAGTCCGCTGGGAACGTAGCAGAGCCGACGGCCAGCTCCAGGACAAGAGTGGCGCAGCACAGCGGTCGGGCAGAGGTCAGTCTGGGCCAGGAGACGCCCAGCGACCTCACCCGGCACCGTCAGAAGGCGCTGCCGTGTCTCCGCGCGCCGGCTGCGACTGTTCGGTGCTCAGTCTGCTGGGGCTGGCGACCAGTGGCGCGGCGCTGGGTGCGCTGGGCGCCGCGCTGGTGCAGCAGCTGGCCAGCGGCGGCACCGGTCGCAGCCAGCAGGCGACGCCGCTGGCCGCGCTGGTGCCGCCCCGGCTGCGGGCGGCGCTGCGGGTGGCACTGGTCGACCCGGACCGCCTGCTGAGTGTCACCTGCGGCGCGGCCGGCCGGCTGGCTGAGGCGGCCCGCAGCCCGGTCTCGCTGCCGCGGCCGGCGGCCGGCGGACGCAGCATGCTGGAGGAGTGCGACTGCTACGGCGGCATGCTCGGCTCGCTGGCCGGGTTTGCGGCGCTGGCAGGCGCCATAGCCTTCGCCGCCACAGCCGCTGTACTTGCGACGACGACGACAACAACGACAGCAGCGCCGGCAGGGGCGGGAGGACGGGCGGCGAGTCTCTTCGGCAAGGAGACAGGTAAACGGCAGTGTGAAATGGGACGGGAGGGCGGGCAGGCAGCGGGTCGGGGTCTCCGCGGCAGGGAGACGAGTAAATGAATGCACCACAGAGATAGGTACCGATCAGGGCGATCACCATGTCGAATGTTACGCCACTGCATCGGCGGATAGGTATGCATATTGAATAACATTCACTTGTCGGATCAAATCCAAAATGAGGTGTGCAGGTCACTGTTATAAGCACTCGACCCAACAATTAATTAGTAATACTGGTAAAATTTCCTTCCGACGTTGTGGAGCGATTTTGATGCCCTTGAATTAGCACGTGACACGTGCCGTGACGGTCACCCAGGTGCGCAATATCCTCAGGAATTGCTGAGTTATAGGTACGCATTCCTAGTCAAAATTTCACAATTTTCTATTTTTCAAATCCATTTTTCAGTGCGTTTTTGACATCGTAGGTGCAGGATATAAATAACACCATCGTGTTCCTGAGCTCAAACAGCATCTGATAGTCACCTGTTTTGTTGAAAACTTTCATTTTCAAAATTTGACCTTTTTTACTTGAATTAGTGACCTGACCTCAGCTAACTGCGACTGAAAATGACCTCAAATGACTCAGACGATACCTAGTTTCCGAAACCTATGAGTTAAATGGACCATTAAACATGCGTCACGTGACCGATACATGATATAAAATTTCCGTGACCTAGGATGACCTGGCCTTGACCTGAAAAATTCGAAATAAATGTTCGGTACCCTAAGGGTACCTATCTAAAGCATATACCAAGGGGTGCATACTCATAGAAGTGCGTAAACAAAAAATGAGCCTGATCGGACTTGTTAGCCGGCGGCCAGAGCCTAAATTGTGAATAAGCCAAATTCTGATA